>NC_057350.1:106972279-107244779 GCF_016509475.1 Prionailurus bengalensis
CATGTCATTAGTCATCCCTGATTATAAAGCATTTTGTTCCAGGCTATAGCCCATAAATCCTCCTTTATACATAATTAAAAAGAAATCTGTAGCAAAGAGCTGCTAATTCATTCAGGTTATACAGTCACATGGTCATTTGCTTTGTTTGCTGACTTTTCATGAAAGAAAGAATATTCCAGAAAATATTAGAACAATGTGTTGTACCTCTTGCTGTGCTTTAAGAAACAGATATAAAACTTCCTAATGTGTCTCCTATTTGGACACGTGGGCAATGTGGGGACGTAAGGGTATGAACACTGTGACCTGCTATTCCAGGAACACTTCTTCCCTCAGAAAAGCCAGAACTGTTGTCCCAGTTTTAGGTTGGGCTCTTTCAAAAAATGTCTATTTAGCTTTTTCTTTTTTTTTTTTAATAGCTGTGAATGAATGGATTAGCTTTGCACCATGTGGCTGTAGCAACCCTCGTGCCAGCTGCAGAGGGAGGACCACCCAACCTGAAGAGGTTGGCTCCATGCCGGGAACAGAACTTCTAAATTCGAAACCACGTATAGTGAGTTTACCACACTCCTCAAATCTAATCCCACTAACTGTGAAAAACAAAGACCTAAGTTTCAGATATGGGGTGAGGATATCCATACTGTGTTACTTTGGACTTAACATTTTTATTTATTTTTTAATGTTTTTATTTATTTTTGAGAGAATGAGAGAGACAGAACATGAGTGGGGGAGGTGCAGAGAGAGAGAGGGAGACACAGAACCCAAAGCAGGCTCCAGGCTCTGAACTGTCAGCACAGAGACCGACACGGGGCTTGAACTCAGGAACCTCAAGATCATGACCTGAGCCAAAGTTGGAGGCTCAACCGACTGAGCCACCCAGGTGCCCCTCGACTTAACATTTTTTATTTTTATTTATTTTTTAATGTTTGTTTATTTTTGAGACAGAGGGAGACAGAGCGTGAGTGGGGGAGGGACAGAGAGAGAGAGAGACACAGAATCTGAAGCAGGCTCCAGGCTCTGAGCTGTCAGCACAGAGTCTGACGTGGGGCTCGAACCCACGAACCGTGAGATCATGACCTGAGCCAAAGTTGGATGCTCAACTGACGGAGCTACCCAGGCACCCCTGGACTTAACATTTTTAAATGACTTTCAGTCTTTTTAAAAGCCATTTCAGGGCGCCTGGGTGGCACAGTCGGTTAAGCGTCCGACTTCAGCCAGGTCACGATCTCGCGGTCCGTGAGTTCGAGCCCCGCGTCAGGCTCTGGGCTGATGGCTCGGAGCCTGGAGCCTGTTTCCGATTCTGTGTCTCCCTCTCTCTCTGCCCCTCCCCCGTTCATGCTCTGTCTCTCTCTGTCCCAAAAATAAATGAACGTTGAAAAAAATAAATAAATAAAAGCCATTTCATGTGCTCTTGGTCCCAGGTACAAAGCTGAGGGAGGATCATGCCTCAGATCAGGGTCTGTTTTTGTCTTTGGTCTGTGAAGGCTCCCCTCTGGAATTTATTCTTCTATCTCCATTCCCATTCACCCCACCCTCCCACGGGCATCCACTCAAAAAAGTCTGGTTGTATATTCATCTGTTTGTAAGTATTCTTATAAAAGATACTGTTGGTTTGGTGCAAATTTTTATTTAAAATTTATTTGCAAATGGTATCCTGCCATACATGTTTTTGTTTCTGTTTTCACTCACAGCATTTAGAATCTACGTACATTGCTGTATGGGTTAGTGTGCTTCCTGTCCCTGCCCCCCCCCCATCCTGCTGAACATCACTCTGTGGCGGGCACTCCCATTTTACCTGCCCACCCCCCAGGGATAGACACCAGGTCGCCTCCCAACTCCTACCCCTTGAAGCAGTGCCTCGAGGAACCTCCTCCTGAGTCCCCTGGAACCAGTATCACCATTTCTCTGGGATGCATACCCAGAAGTGGGGTATTAGCTTGTAGAGTATATGGAAGCTTCATCTGGCCAAGTGAGCCAGACTGCCTCCTAGCCAGGCTGCGCTGGGCTACTCTGCCACCAGCCGAATGGCAAGCCCCCAAACCTGGCCAGCAGCTAGCCTGACCCACTTTCTAACTTATTGTCAGTCTAATAGTTGTACAGTGATACCTCATTGATTCTTTAATTTGCATTTCTGATTACTCATGAGTTTGAACCAGCCTTCAGAGCTGTTAGCATAGTTAAGACATGTGAAGTGCTTAGAACAGTACTCAGCACAGACCTAACAGGGTGTCTCTTGTTGTTCTGTAAATACAAGCATCATTTAAATGACGGTTTAATAATGTTGTCCTATTATGAAGCTTATATTTTGGTGGCTATTTCTGGCCTTGAATTCATTCATGGTGTACCTTCTAGTGTAGCACTCCTTTCTGTCCACTGTCCACTTCTCTCCATGTCCACTGTCCCCACCTTGTTTCATCCACCCCCTCCGCCAGCCTTCGGCAGTCACTCAGGACACCTCCGTACTCCAGCACCAACTCTCCACACCACAGCTAGAGGGATCTTTTAGAAATCTCTCCTTTCTGTCCGTGGTTTCCCATTTCTCTTATGATGAAGTCCTCAGCATAGCCTGCCAGGAAGGGCGGCCCCTTCTGGTCCCAGCTCCGGTCTCTCTGCCTTCTGGCCCCACTCGCCGTCCCTCAGGGCCTTCCTCCTCACTGTTCCTTCCATGCCCCCCACCCCACCAAGTCCCTTCCTTCTCAATCTTCACAGTTCAGCTTAGATTTCATTTCCCTGATTCTTAGACTGGAGCGGCCCTCCAGTTCTCCTGTCACAGCTCTTCCATCCTCTTTAATCAAATCACCAGCTCTACAGTGATCCACTTGAAGCCCTTCTCCCCTGCTGATTGCCCTGAGGGCATGGGCTACCACTGTTCTGCCTCCGTGTTCCAGCACCCAGCACAGTGCTATAAATCCTGCACTGGCTGTTGAACAACCAAGGCCAGGTTACCACAGAACAGTTTTAATCAAAGACAACCAGAGTAGGGGCGCCTGGCTGGCTCAGAGCATGTGACGTTTGATCTTGGGGTTGTGAGTTCGAGCCCCATGTGTGGTGTAGAGATTACTTTAAAACATAAGACATTTAAAATTTTTTAAAAAATATTTTTATTTATTTTTGAGAGAGAGAGAGAAAGAGAAAGCCAGCAGAGGAGGGGCAGAGAGAGAGGGAGACACAGAATGCGAAACAGGCTCTAGGCTCTGAGCTGTCAGCACAGAGCCCGACATGGGGATCAAACCCATGAACCATGAGATCATGACCTGAATCAAAGTTGAATGCTTAACCAACTGAGCCACCCAGGTGCCCCTAAAACATAAGATATTTTAAAAAATAAAAGGGTACCTGGGTGGCTCAGTCATTAAGCGTCTGACTTTAGCTCAGGTCATGATCTCACGGTTCATGAGTTTGAGTCCTGCTGCAGGTAACGCAGAAGCCCCACTTTGGGTAAGCACCAATTCTTTCTTTCTCTCTCTCTCTCTCTCTCTCTCTCTCTCTCTCTCTGCCCCTCACTCACTTGTGCCCTCTCTCTCAAAAAAATAAATACAGCCAGGGGCGCCTGGGTGGCACAGTCGGTTAAGCGTCCGACTTCAGCCAGGTCACGATCTCGCGGTCCGTGAGTTCGAGCCCCGCGTCAGGCTCTGGGCTGATGGCTCAGAGCCTGGAGCCTGCTTCCGATTCTGTGTCTCCCTCTCTCTCTGCCCCTCCCCCGTTCATGCTCTGTCTCTCTCTGTCCCAAAAATAAATAAACGTTGAAAAAAAAAATTAAAAAAAAAAAATAAATACAGCCAGAGTGAAACACAGTCCTGCAGCAGCCAGGCCAGAGGAGCACGAGACACTGTCCCAGATAGAGAAGGCACTGGCTCCTGCTGCTGGTGCCCATAGGCCTTATCTCACGAGGACCGGCAAAGCTACCTCAGAGGAGCTCGTGACTCATCAAGGGAGGAGGGAGAGGCCTTTTTGGGAGATAAAAGCACTGCGTCTTGATAAATGATAAAGTCCAACCCAAAATATAAAAATCTTATTTTGGACAAAACGTAGATGCTTTTAAGAGTGCCTCATTAAAACAAACTAAGGAAATCAAATCAGCAAGGAAAATAACTCTTCAAATGCACAGGCTCCATTCTGACTCAGCTCGCAGCCTTTGTTAATCAAGTTGTTTCTTTCCCTACAAAGAGTATGTACCTCACTTTGCCCCCATGTGTTTTCAAAAAAAAAATTGTTTTCAAATACTATCTTGGGTAGTTTATTTAAAATCTGCACAGTTGTGTCAAGGATAAGAAAGACCTTTGTGAATCCTTGTATATGGTGAATAAGCATGCCCTAATGTATTATTGATCTGAAGGTTGGTGGTCCACAGGATTCTTCTCTATGTACACGTATGTCTCCCCTGGGGGTTTGCATCCAATTCCCTGGCTTCACCCACTCTACCTCCACTGAATCTACCTCTGTAACATACAGCTGCCCTCGGACTCCTCTCCCATGTTCCTGGGCACCAAAGGTTGTACCTGTCAACTCTGCCTCCTCCTGCTTTTCTCATGAATGGTCTCACTGCCCATCCCACCCATCCCCCCACTAGCAGCCTGAGGGGGTCCCTGACTCCTGTGCAGGAGGGCTGCACTCAGGGGGCCTCTGTGCAGATGAAAGGTCCCCCATGTAGCTGGGGAGAGGGCCCCAGGGCTGGTGCAACAAATGATTCAAGGCATAGAACCTGCTGGCAAGCAGAGGTACTGCCTTCTGAGAGGACTGGTCCTTTGTGGGTGTCGGTGTGGTGTGGGAGTCACAGGCAGCAAGCCCACAGTTCCCTGTGTTTCTTTAACTTGGGCAGCAAAGACCCCAAACTTCTGGAGTTTTGGAGACAGGGAGCTCCAGGCAGGAGTAAACCAAAGTAAAAGCAACCTTGAGACCGTGTTGACATTCTTCCGTAGCCTGGAACGTGGCCAGACTCTCGTTTCTAGCACAGATTTTTTTCTCTCCTTCACATCTATAGATTTTACTAACAATAAGTGAACATACACTAAACTTTTACCCTGACTCAGGCACTAAGCCCTTTTAATACCCTATCTTAGGCTTCCCAACACTCTAACTACTGTAGTTATGTTTACTGGGACACCCCCAAGTTCAGGATGAAGTTCCAAATTCTCTTCATTTAAAAAAAATAAAAAAGAAGTGAGGGATGCCTGGGTGGCTCAATCAGCTAGGCATCCAACTCTTGGAGTTTGACTTGGGTCATGACCTCACGATTCCTGGGTTGGAGCCCTGCATCAGGCTCTGTGCTGATAGCATGGAGCCTGCTTGGGATTCTCTCTCTCTCCTTCTCTCTCTGCCCCTCCTCTGCTTGCATGCTCTCTGTCTCCCTCTCTCTCAAAAAAAAAAAAAAAAAGGCTTTCCATGACCTTGTGCCAACCTCCCGCACAGCCTTTTTTCTAGCTTCATTGCCTCCCCTGGAATGCCAGCCCCTATATTCTGTTCCCACACCCTTGCCTGGTCTGTACCTCTTCCTCAAAGAACTGGTTCAGGCCCTACTCTCCATAGAAAGCCTTCCGCACTTAGCACCCTGCACCTGTGCAGCTGTCAGCCACACTGATGAGCACTCTATGTCTCTCTTGACTTGCCTGTTCCCACACAAGAAGTAGGTCTCTGGTAAGGCTGGACTGGATGTTGTATTTCTTTGTATCCCATTCCCCACTCCACCCCCACCCTGTGATTGGCATGGTCTGCGGCAAACAGTGAAAGAGAGTGAAGATAAATTTGTGTGTATGAATTCTGTAAACTGAAATCAATATTTCAACTTACACCAGAACTTTTTCAAGGTTGAAAATGAGCCCTAAGAAAACTGCCCCTGTGTAGTGCTCTTGGGGCTCCCTCTGCCCCAGGAACATCTATACATTCACATGTTTAAATATTCTTTACACAAACAGTTGCCAGAGAATCCTATCCCTCCATTCTCCAGCTTTCTAGAATTTTTTAAGGATCTGAACTAGGAGTGGATGATATCTGCCTATTTAAAATCACAGTCCTGTTTGGTTGTTGTGTTCCTGGGCTAAGATTCAAAGGAAATCAATGTTTCCAAAGTCTACCTTAAGACTATATGAAATAACTTCAGCTCCATGCAGCAGAAATGTCCTCTAGAAAATATTCCTTGTACTGAATGATCATTTTTCTCTGAAAAAAAAAAAAAAAGGTTAATGGCAAATAGCATAAAGCTCTTCTAAACCGTTTACATTGCCTCAGTGATATGGCTTTGTATACTCTAAAAATAGGCATTGGAAGTGATTACCAAGTCTAAAAGGCTAAACAGGCATTCCCAAAGTTTAGAAGTGTGCCTGCTGGTGAAAGCTGCTGGGGGAAGGAGAGGGCATACAGGTGAGGACTTCTTCAGCATCAGGGTCGGTACTCCATCCTGTCCCAGACTTCCTGCCTCGCTGGCAGGTCCTGTCTGCCTGCTGGGTCTGGGGGCGGCTGCTTCCCTGCTGTCCCTTCCATCTCAGCTGAGGCCCCCTTCAGGACAGCTCCTCAGCCGCCTTAGAGAAAGTAGCTACTCCTGCCCCACCTCTCTGTCTTCACTTCTCGCCATCAGAAAACCCCTTATTTATTACCGGGTACACCTGGCTCCCCTGTTGACCACCCCTGCCGCCCCCGCCTGCCTCACAGCTGCAGCCCTGAGCCCAGGGAAGGCCTTGGAGAGGTGCTCACCCCCAACCCGCATGCGCGTGTCTGTTTCTCATCTAGCTGTTCTCACAAAGTCACCTGGCTGCCTCAGTACAACCGTTCCCCTTTCTCAACCCCCCTTTGTAGGTGTCAAACTACCAAGCAGAGTGTCATGATGAGACGAAAATTTGAGATATTCTCTCCTTCTAAAAAGTCATTGATTTTATTCTAGTATAAATGCTATAGCTGCCATTTGCATGCCATGGTATCCCAAGAGAGTGATTCTTGGATGGGAAGATGTTAACAGAACTTCTAACAGGCTAAGATTCGGTTTCTATGTTTCAGGTTAATCCAAAGAAGGAATGTCAGGTTGACCTGGTGTTTACCACAGATCGCTATAACCCAGAGGTAAGCTGCCATAATTGGTGAAGTATCCAATTAGCAACTCCTATGGATTTATTTTTTTAAAGGGGGAAAATCTGGGGGGTGCCTGGGTGGCTCAGTCTGTTGAGCATCTGACTTTGGCTCAGGCCATGATCTCACAGCTCCTGAGTTCTGTGCTGACAACTCAGAGCCTGGAGCTGGCTTTGGATTCTGTATGTCCCTCTCTCTCTGCCCCTCCCCCAGCTCACTCTGTCCCTCTCTCAAAAATAAATGTTAAAAATTTTTTAAAAAACAAAAGGTGAAAATCTGAATATATAGTGACCCAGAGGTTTGCATTTGTTTTGTTCTGCTTCGTTTTCTATTCTCCAGAACTGGAGAACGGAGCTGGGCAGGAACTCAGTATTTAAGGCCTTCGACGTCATGGCCTTATGCAGGGCTACTTTTAAAACAGCCCACAGAGCCACCATCACCTCCTTCCTTTGCCCTTGGGAGGAAATTTCACAGTCCCCTTGGTGTCTCTTCTAGCACCTCTGAATGCTTAGAATGACTCACTCTCAAATGTCAACCTGCCTTCCTCCTGTCAGCTGGTGACATTTCTTGTTAGCGGGCCGACTTAGCACGAGGCCAACCCAGGAGCTTCCATACAGAAGTCTTCTGTAAAACACAGAGCAGTACCAATGTATGCCACAGGCATTATTAGTCCCTACAGTCCTGACCGAGCAGGCCATGGTTTGCCAAGTTTCCTTTACCCATCCGTTCTTGGGAAGGGAGTAAACAGAAGACTCACACAGAAATTAGAGCCAGATGAACTTCCATGTGCTGGGCCAAGCTGGGCGTCAGCAGCTGGAACATGGGTGGAGAGAAGACCAGCCCAGATGCTCTCTGTGTAGTGCTGAGTCAGAGCAGGCGGCATCACATTCAAGTGTCTCAGGGGGGCAGAGCTTCCTTCCTGGGGGTTGGGGGGGGGGCAGGACCCCCACCTCGCAACCCAGACTGAGTCTTCTGGAGGAATGCTTACCAGTCTGTAGAGATAAGTTGTAACAAAATAACAGTGTATTCTGACTTTGCTACTTCACCTAAGAATTAAGCATTTTCTTAAAGCTTAAAGAAGACCCCTTTGATTCTAGCGTTGCAAACTGCAAGTTAGATTAAAGCTAAAGGGAAAACATTTCCTAGATCATTTTGACCGGCGATAGGTTTCTGTAAAGAGCATAGCTAGCTAATTGAAATGTTCCATTTCAGAGGATGAGAGTGCTTTGCTTTGATTCTGTGGAGCTGTTTTGAGGGGACAAAAAGGAAAGTAAAAAGAAAACAAAACTGGTTCCTTTTCTCTTCCCTGGAAACGGCTTAGACATCAAAGGAGATTGTGTGCCAGCCCTCTCTTCTTCTGCCTTCCATAAGCCTCTTCCAGATGCCCCCTTCACCTTTTTTCTATGTTGTGCCGATAATTCAGATTTTAATGTACCACCAAAGCTCCTTCTCATTCAAACTAGCACTCAGGGGATTCGGGGTTGGGGAGAGGGGAGTCAACCACTGGAAAGCACACCTCAGTTTTTTTGAGTTAGCACTGTGCTAGAAATGGGCTTATTAAGCAGATCCAATTTTGATTGAAATTTGTTTGTGCTTTTTTGTTTCTTTTTTGGTTGAAACCAAAATAGTTCTGGGCGTTTCTTTTTTGGTTGTTACAATCCAGGTTAAACGACCATCCAGTGTAAACAACTGTAAAAGTACAAAGACATGAACTGCTCAACCGAGCACTCTGTAACAGGAGTTCTTAACTAGGGGCCCATGGATGGGTCTGGGTGGGGCCATGACTAGTGGCCACAAACTTCCTCAAATTCTAGGCCCAGTGTTGATGCTCTGAGCATACATGCAATTTTCTGGGAATAGGTTCCTGGCTTTTTTGTTGTTGGGGTAAGGAATCTGTGACCTGTAAGGATGGAGAAGGACTGTCTGACAGTTGAGTCCTACATTTGATGTTTACTTACAGCACCCAGTTGTCCAGATCCAGATGTCTCTGGATTGGAAACCAAGTGAGGATGATCCCAGAATACTCAGATGTCTGCATTTAAATGTGAATGCAAAAAACGTCCCTTGAATTAGTCCCATTTGGGTGGCATCTGCCTACATTCCTTTCAGATGAGATCCTGGAGAAGAGAGATGGAATTAGTATAGAGGCAGGGCTCTGGCATCAGACAGGAGCTCAATTCCTGGCTTACCGTTTACTAGCTGTGAGACATGGAGTAAATTCCTCTTAGATTCAGTGTCTCGCTCTGTAAAATTGGAATAGGAGGACCGACTTCATAAAGCAGTATGAGGCTGTTGTCATTTTTGTTAATGGGGACAGCGTCATCTTTTAGTTTGAGTTAGCAAGCTTGAGGTCCAGCTAAGCATTTTGTTGGTCCACGGTAGAGAACCTTGAGGTTTGAACCAAGCAGTACTCAATAGACATCAATGTTATTTCTTTAGAGTAAGCCCAGCATGATTATATAAGGGGGTTGTCAGAAAGCACTTTAAACAACAGCAAATAGTGAAGGACTGTTGTATTCAGTTGTGAGCACACAAATCACTTTCTACAAAGCCAAGACTCCTGCATCTATTAATGCCAATGCATCCTGCCACATATAGGGAATTTCTCAGTCTTCTGTGTATCTGTGTATTGGAGTGGGTGGGGAGGGATCAGTAGCCATTGTGTTTAATTCCAAAATCTTTATTTCAGGAAGGTGAGGAACGTTTGGGGAAATGTTCCGCTCGAGTGTTTTTCAGGAATCAGAAACCCAGACCGGCCATTAATGTGACTTGTACACGACTCATTGAGAAGAACAAAAGACAACAGGAGGATTACCTGCTTTACAAGCACATGAAGCAACTCAAAACCCCCTTGGATGTAGTCAGCATACCTGGTATGAATCAGTGTCTGGAATTTCTATATTAAAGAATATATATAATTGCTAAATCTTAAAAAGAATGATTATTTATGGGGCGCCTGGGTGGCTCAGTCGGTTGGGCCTCCAACTTCGGCTCAGGTCATGATCTCACAGTCTGAGTTCGAGCCCCGTGTCGGGCTCTGTGTGACAGCTCAGAGCCTGGAGCCTGTTTCGGATTCTGTGTCTCCCTCTCTCTCTCTGCCCCTCCCCTGCTCATGCTCTGTCTCTCTCTGTCTCAAAAATAAATAAAAACATAAAAAAAAAAATTAAAAAGAAAAAGAATGATCATTTAAATTTTTATCCTCATAGTGGCACTTGAACTCAGAATGTGGTAGACCTTGTTACTGAAACAAAATGCAGAGGTATCCTTTTCCTATTCTTTGTCTCCAGGAAGCTATAGTAACGCCCTCAAGAGCTATCAGTACACCTTTAATCTCCCTACTTCCCATCCTAGACAAGGTTCAGCAAGAGCTGAACCTTCAAAGAAAAGGTAGAGGTCTTTGTAATAGGATATGCACGTAGGGGTGCAGTTTTCCAAGTTGAGCCCAGAGCCTGAGGCAACGTTTCTAAAGATTTCTGGTAGTGGCTTTGGAAACTTTAAGTGATTAGACACCATTCCAGATCCCCACTGTGCCCATCACAGACTTCCACACCAGGGCTGGGAGAGCCAGCCTGTCTCAGGGCCTTGCTCGGAGGCTGCAGTGGAATCAAGTTTATCTCCTTTTAGGTCAAGAGCTAATGGGCAGTGGTGCCATCTTTAATAAGAAATGAGCCCTGCCCTCTGAAGTGACTCAGCTGAAGCGCAGCACAGCTCGTTTGTTCTGGCGCTCAGGAGAGCATGTGGGCGGCCGTTGAGACTGCACTTACTGGAAAATCCAATTTTCCAAACCACAAAAGTCATCTCTGGACTTGTGCTTGGGTATTGAGCTCGACATATGACCGCTCTAGCACCGCGGCTCCCCCCGCCCCATCCCACACTCTCTCACAGCTCACTCGTTTGCCCAGCCACTACAACAGACCCGTGTCAACGTGGAAGGACCGGAGGTCTTCACTCCTGAGTGCATCCGTGCTCTGTCCATTTGTGGAGACCAAGTGTTCTTAAAAACCTGCAGGCAGGGGCGCCTGGGTGGCTCAGTCGGTTGAGCGTCCGGCTTTAGTGCAGGTCATGATCTCGCGGTCCGTGGGTTCGAGCCCCGCATCCGGGTCTGTGCTGACAGCTCAGAGCCTGGAGCCTGCTTTAGATTCTGTGTCTCCCTCTCTCTCTGCCCCTCCCCTGCTCATGCTCTGTCTATCTCTGTCTCTCAAAAATGAATAAACATTAAAAAAAAAAAAAACCTGCAGGCAGAATACTGCTCCTTGCCTTTCTAAAATTCAGAAGCTTTAGGATGTTTCTCATAGTAATTCTCTGACAACTCCGCTTGAATTCTGTTCCAAAGAATTATGAGGAACAATTCAAATCTTATATTGTGGTAGAATTTGTGTGTATTTAGTAGTGTCTGAAATAAATGGGCTAATGACTAATGCTTAAAATCTACAGTTATTTAGGGATTTTTTTTTCTCTTTTAGCATTGGCTGGGGAAATAAGATTTTATATATTTTCCTTAGAACAAAAATTTTAGAAATTGTATAGGACCTTTTCTTTGAATATTTGCTACAGGATCACTAGGTTTTGGACACTTTTTCTTTTTTGGAATTATTTATTTTTGTGAGGGAGAGAAAGTGCACTCACAGGCACACATGTGCAGCTAGGGGAGGGGCAGAGAGAGAGGGACAGAGGCTCTGAAGCAGCAGCAAGCCTGACTCGGGGCTGAAACTCACAAACCGTGAGATCATGACCTGAGCCAAAGTCGGATGCCTAACCAACTGAGCCATCCAGGCGCCCCTGGATACTTTATGAAAGTGCAGATAAACTGCATTATGTTCAGTTAATAAGTCCTATGTGCCCACAAGAATCATTCTGTAACAATGTAACTTAATGTGGCTTGAAGCTCCAAAAATTTTTTTAATAGAGGGCACCTTTTTATTAACAGAATTTACAAGTTCTGTTAGCATTTTTAAAATTTTTTTTTAATTTTTTTTTTCCAACGTTTTTTATTTATTTTTGGGACAGAGAGAGACAGAGCATGAACGGGGGAGGGGCAGAGAGAGAGGGAGACACAGAATCGGAAACAGGCTCCAGGCTCCTAGCCATCAGCCCAGAGCCTGACGTGGGGCTTGAACTCACGGACCGCGAGATCGTGACCTGGCTGAAGTCGGACGCTTAACCGACTGCGCCACCCAGGTGCCCCTTAAAATTATTTTTAATGTTTACTTTTGAGAGACAGACAGAGCATGAGCAAGCGGGGGGAGGGGCAGAGAGAGAGGGAGACACAGAATCTGAAGCAGGCTCCAGGCTCTGAGCTGTCCGCACAGAGCCCGACATGGGGCTTGAACCTATGAACTGCAAGATCATGACCTGAAGTCAAACACTCAACCGACTGAGCCACCCAGGCGCCCCTCTGTTCTCATTTTAAATTCAGCGGAAGCATATGATGGCACTATTTATAGCTTGTCTGTAAAACTATTAAAATGGAAAAGGCTCGGTTTTAGACAAAAGTCAGTCAAAACTGTGGCAATCTCCTCGGATTAACTAGTTCAAATCCCAGCAGCTTCTATTCAGCATTTACTCCTCCACGACGTTGGGGTTCTGTAGTCCAGCTTGCTCTACAGTTGCTAGGTGAGGCTATCTAAATCCATTTCAGGATATCCTTGCTCCAAACTATTTTTCCCCAAAAAAGGTATTTGTGGTTTTTTGTTGTTTTTTTTATGAGTACAGTTTTCACTTTTTCTGATGAATTTACAAACTTCCTATACATGAGCCCAAGTACTCTACAGAGGAAAAGACTGAAGACCTGGGACAACCAGCCAGAGACCTGTCACCTGAGTGATTCTATAGTAGCACTGCCAGCATTTATACTTTCAGTTGTCCACGCTGTTCACAGTGTTTGGGGTAACCGACTTGCTTTCTAGTAACGGGTTTTGTTGAACTCACAATGGCACTGGAAGATGAATCACGTGATGGGGAGCTGGATGAAGGAAGCTTTCACTGTCTCCCTCCCATCCCTACATACACAACAGGAATCCAGGGCTCAGCTCAAATCTCATCCCTGTGAAGTTTGCCCCAAATCTCTCCAGCCCAAAGGTCCCTCTCCCTTCCATGTGCTCTATCAGATCTTTGATCCTCCTTCTCTTGCGGAAGGTATCAGCTGTGTTTCTGCACTGTCGACGAGTAGAGGGTAGGGACCCATCTTCGTGTCCCTCCCATCACCCCTGCAGTCTGTGAATGATCTTTGAATTGATTACCATTACAAACCAGCCAAGTTCCACAGTACAAAGAAGAATTTATGCTAATTATTTTACCAAGAAGGATTAATTTCCTAGTAAGTTTGTTCTTATTCCTTACATATTATACTATTATTGGGCTTATATTTAAGCCAAGAATCTCTCCACCATTTTTCATGAAATGTTGGTCCGTGAACAGTTATCTCATAAATTAATCACTTGCTAAAATTTGAGTTCCTAAAAGTCACAAAAAGTAATGTGTTAATGTAATGTACTAACCCCACCTCAAGCAGTGTAGTTAAGTAGGTTTTTATAAGTGTTTGCTGAAATAAAAAGATTGCAATTCCAAAAACAATACCACAGAAAAAACCCTCTTGGTTTCTGCATGTGTTCAAAATCACTGACAGAAATACTACCAATTCATTGATTAGCTTTAAGGCCAATGATCAGATAAAGATATTTGGAGATTGGCAAAGACCATCGCATTGACTGTAGACCCAGACAGAAGGTAAGGTAGCAAAAATAATTGATAGACTTTTCCATCTAATATAAAGATGCTTCTCAACTAACAAGACTTCAACTTTGAGTATCATTATAGCTCTTACTTTGCCTTAATATCATACATCTGTACTAGTATACTATACTGGTGTACTAATATAGTACATTAATATAGTACAGCAAATAAGATTTTTATAGTGGCTTTACTCAGTAGGACAAATTGAAGCACATAAATCTTCATATGATGTAGAAACAGGTAAGAACAAGTCATGTGTCCAGCTCAAGGTCTTGCTGTAAGAGATGACGGATGTGACTTAAGGTTACGCCCCTATTTCAGTATTGAAACATTTGAAATTTTGTCCCCAAAATGTCATAACACAAATGTGTTTTCGTTTTCTTTCTCTCAGATAGCCATGGACATATTGATCCCTCTCTGAGACCCATTTGGGATTTGGCTTTTCTTGGTGGCTCTTATGTGATGTGGGAAAAGACAACCCAGTTTTTACATTACTACATGGCACAGCTCAGCAGTGTTAACCAATGGGTAAGAAAAAAACTGAAAGTCATTTTTATGTCACAAGAGATACAACCAATGCAGTTTTCTAAAACTAAATTAATGTGAATTTCTAATTTTATGCCAACAGTTTCATTCATTCAACAAATATTTCTGTGCCTGCAATGGGCCAGGTATAGTTTTAGAGACTGTGGACATAGCAGTGAAGAAAAAACACAGTGTAGCTGCCCTCATTGAAACTCTAGTGAGAGAAGACAAAGACGGTGAACTAATAAATAATTAATATGTATCAAAAGGTGGTAGTAGTTGCTATAGAAAAAAAGTAAGGGAGAAGGGAATGCAAGGTGTTGTTAGAATTACTACTTATATTGTCTAAAATAAGGCCCCTCTAATTTGAGCAGGGTGACAGTGGGGCAGAGGCCTGGGAGAAGTGAGTGAGCCAAGCCTCCACAAGGGAAGATTTTTTTCAGGCAGGAACTGAAGCATCAATGTGGCTGATGGGTTGGCGAAATAGCAGTGAGGCTACTGTGGCTAGAACAGAGTCAGCAAGGGGAGGGTACTGGGAAATGAAATCAAATGGAGAGGACCAGTTCCTGTAAGGCTTCGCAGGCCAGTGGAAGGACCTTGTATTTTACTCTTCAGAGGTTTTTAGCCCAGGAGTGATATGATCTGACTTACAATACCATCATTGTGGCTGCTATGTTGACACCAGACCACACAGAGACAAGAGTGGAGTCAGGGAGACCAGCAAAGTATTGCAAAAATCTAGGCAAGGTCTGGGGGTGCCTTGGACCAGGTGGTAGCCATGGAGGTGGTGAAAAGTGTTTGGATTCTTTATATATTTTGAAGTTAGACCAACCCTATTTGTTGATGTGGGTATATCTGAGAATGAGAAAAGTCACGGAGAATGAGAAAAGTCTTACAACTTTGGCCTGAGTAACTGGAAGGACAGAGTCTTCATTTACTGACTGGGGAAGGCTGCAGGAGGAACAGATCTGGAAAGAAATTAGCTTGATTTGGGGCATTCTAAATTCTACTAAACTACCACATGTGTAGTATTTAAAGCCACAAAAGTGGATGACGTCACAGAGAATGTGTAGATAGAGAAAAGAAGGTCTGTATTGAGAGAGTCCTGCTACACTTGTAACTTTAGAGGTTGAAGATATAAGAAAAGAAGGTGTTTTAAGGATGAGGCTTGGCTGTATCCAGTGCTGCTGGAGAATTGTGTGTGAAGAGGCCTGAGACTGACCATTTGATTTAGGCTGTCAGAAGTCATTGGAGAGCTTGTCAAGAGCTATCTCACTGGCACATTGCAGGCAAAAGCCTGAGCGAAATATGTTGGGAGAGACTGGGAAAAGCGAAATAGACATTCCATCTCTTTCAAGGAATTTAGCTGTAAAGGGGAGTATAAGAAAGAAGGGGCGGAGGAGCCAAGATGGCAGAACAGCATGGAAGTTTTTTTGTGTGTCTCACATCCATGAAATACAGCCAGATCAACACTAAACCATCCTGCACACGAGGATCAACAGAAAACAAGGGGCTATAGCTACAGGATGGGTGAGCATAGGGTTGAAAGAGAGTTTGTTTTCTGTTGTATTTTTAGGCTGGGAGATTTAACAGCATATTTATGTGGTGCTGAGAAAAATCCAGTCGAGAGGGGCAAAGTAGGACTTACAGGAAAGCAAAGGAAGAATTGTTGGAGTTCCTATCTTTGAGTAGGCAAGAGAATAGGATCAATCTAGGAGCTGCTTTTAGACAGGAATGTGAGGAGTTCACCTGGAGGGAGGGCAGACAAGCAATGGCATAGTTGCTGATAGGGGGCTGGATATCCTGGCGGGAGCCCCTGGATATTCTCCCTGCTTCTGTGCTCTCAGCGAAAGAGACAAAATCATCAGGTCGGAGAAGGATAAGAGCGGAGGTGTTGGAAGTGTGGGGGATGCATGGACCTGGCATTGTGCGCCGCTGCAGGCCCCTTGAAGATCTGGGCTCATGAATTTCAAGGAGGACCAGTCATGCTGAGCTGTCTGGGTGTGGGCATGGAGTAGGCCAGAGGTGGATGTAGCCCAATATGGGGTTCCTGTCAGGCAAGTGTGATGTAGAGAGAGAGGGGCATTTGCACAGTAAACAAAGTCAACTACTCCAAGAGAGGCAAGCTCAGATAACCTTAAGTACAAATTTCTAAAATCCATTTTCTTCATGGATGCATGAAACCATAGATTCACCTGTGGATGGATCGTCAGTGAATATCTTCTGAGCACAAAGATTTGCCCATCATCAAATAAGCATTTTTAAAAAAAAATTTTTAATTATTTCCGTATAGTTGATACTCAATATTATATTAGTTTCAGATGCACAACATAGTGATTGGACAATTCTACACATTAGCTAATGCTTACCACAAAAACTGTTGTTAGCACATCTATAACCATTCAACGTTATTACACTATTAGTGACTGTACCCCATGTGCTGTACTTTTCATCTCCACAATTTATTTATTTTATGACGAGAAGTTTATACCTCTTAATCCCCTTCACCTAATTCACCCATTTGCCCATTCCCCACCTCTGAAAACCACCAGTTCTCTGGATTTCTGAGTCTGTTTTCTTTGTTTTGTTTTTCTACATTCACATATAAGTGTATGTGTCTTTCTCTGCCTTACTTATTTTATTTACTATAGTACCCTTTAGGTCCATCCATGTTGTTGCAAATGGCAAAATCTTCTTCTTTTTTATAGCTCAGTAATATTCCATTCTATTCCATACCACACCACATCTTTCTTATATATTCATCTATTGATGGACACTTAGATTGCTTCCATATGTTGATTAATTGCTGCAGTGAACAAAAGGTGTGTATATCTTCTCCACTTAGTATTTTCATTTTCTTTGGGTAAATACCAAATAGTAGAATTATTGGATTATGTGGTATTTCTATTTTGAATTTTTTGAAGAGCCTCCATACTGTTTTCCATAGTGGTTGCACCAATTTACATTCACACCAGCAGTGTGTGAGGGTTCTCTTTTCTCCACCTCCTCGCCGACACTTGTTATTTCCTGTCTTTTTATTTTAGCCATTTTGACAGGTATAAGGTGATATTTCATTGTTGTTTTGATTTGCATTTCCCTGATAATGAGTGATGTTGAGTATATTTTCATGTGTCTGTTTGCCACCTATATATTTTCTTTGGAGAAATGTCCATTCAGGCCTCTGCCCAATTTTAATCAGATTGAATTTTTTTGTGTGTTGAGTTGAAAAAGTCCTTTATATATTTTGGATATTTATTCCTTATCTGAGAAATCATTTTTAAATATCTTCTCCCATTCAGTAGGTTGCCTTTTTGTCTTGTTGATGTTTTTCTTTGCTGTGTAAAATCTTTTTATATTGGTGTAGTCCCAAAAGTCTATTTTTGCTTTTGTTTCCCTTGCCTCAGGAGATATATTCATAAATATGTTGCTAAAAGCAGTGTCTAAAACATATTGCCTGTGCTTTCTTTTAGGAGTTTTATGGTTTCGGGTGTCACATTTAGGTCTTCAGTCCATTTTGAGTTTATTTTTGTGTATGGTTTAAGAAAGTGGTCCAGTTTCCTTCTTGTATGTAGCTGTCCAGCTTTCATTTGTTGAAGAAACTGCCTTTCCTCATTGTCAAGTTTTGACTTTGTCATAGATTAATTGACCATTTAGGTGTGGGTTTATTTCTGGGTTCTCTGTTCTGTTCCAATGATCTATGTGTCTATTTCTGTGCAAGTACCATGCTGTTTTGATTACTGTGGCTTTATAGTATATCTTGAAACCTGGAATTGTGATACTTCTAGTTTTGTTTTTCTTTGTCAAAATTGCTTTGGCTATTTGTGGTTCCATACGAATTTAGGGTTGTTTGTTCTAGTTTTGTGAAAAATACTATTGGTATTTTGATAGAGATTACATTAAATCTGTAGATTGCTTTGGGCAGTATGAACGTTTTAACAATATTAATTCTTCCAGTTCCTAAACATGGTATACCTTTCCATTTGTTTGTGTTGTCTTCAATTTCTTTCATCGGTATCTTATAGATTTCAGAGTTTAAGTATTTCACCTCCTTGGTGAAATCTATTCCTAGTTATTTTATTCTTTTTGGCATAATTGTCAGTGGGATTGTTTTCTTAACTTCTCATTCTGCTACTTCATTATAAGTGTATAGAAATGCAACAGATTTCTGTAATTAGTTTTGTATCCTGCAAGTTTGCTGAATTCACTTACTTTGATCATTTTTTGGTAAAATCTTAATGGTTTTCTACATACAGTATCATGTCATCTGCTAATAGTGAAAGTTTTACTTCTTCCTTATCAATTTGGATGATTTTATTTCCTGTCTAATTGACGCAAGTAGGACTTCAGTACTATGTTGAATAAAAGTGGTAAGAGTGGACATCCTTGTCTACTTCTTGATCTTAAAGACAATCTTTCAGTTTTTTACCATTGAGTATGATGTTAGCTGTGGGCTTGTCATATGTTGAGGGATGTTTCCTACTTTGTTGAGAGTTTTTAATCATGAATGGATGTTATATTTTGTCAGATGTTTTTCCTACATCTGTAGAGATGATCATATGGTTTTTATCCTTTCCCTTGTATCATGTTGATGTGATGTATCATGTTGCTTGATTTGCGAATTTTGAACCACTGTTGCATACCTGGAATAAATCCCACTCGATTGTTGAATGATCTTTTTAATGTATTGTTGATAGCAGTTTGCTAATAATATTAAGTATTTTTGCATCTATGTTCACTAGAAACATTGGCCTGTTAGTTTTCTTTGTAGTGTCTTTATGTGGTTTTGGTATCAGGGTAATGCCGGCCTGGTTCTGACTTTTGTTGGGAGTTTTTATTATTACTGATTGAATTTTATTACTAGTAATTGGTCTGTTCAGATTTTCTATTTCTTCCTGGTTCAGTTTTGGAGAATTGTATTTCTAGAAATTTATCCATTTCTTCTAGGTTGTCTAATTTTTGGCACACACTTTTTCATAATATTCTCTTCTAATCCTTTGTATTTTTGTAGTGTCATTAGTTATTCTGCTTCATTTCTGATTTTATTTGAGATCAGTATTTTTTTTATTGATGATTCTGGCTAAAGAGTTATAAATTTTGCTTATTTTTTTTCAAAGAAGCAGCCCTTGGCTTCATTGATCTTTTCTGGGTTTTTTTTTTTTTTTTTTTTAAATTTTTTTTCTCAACGTTTATTTATTTTTGGGACAGAGAGAGACAGAGCATGAACGGGGGAGGGGCAGAGAGAGAGGGAGACACAGAATCGGAAACAGGCTCCAGGCTCTGAGCCATCAGCCCAGAGCCTGACCCGGGGCTCGAACTCACGGACCGCGAGATCATGACCTGGCTGAAGTCGGACGCTTAACCGACTGCGCCACCCAGGCGCCCCTGGGTTTTGTTTTTTTGTGTTTTTTTAGTCTCTATTTCATTTCTTTCTGCTCTAATATTTCTTTCTTTCTTCTATTAGCTTTGGCTTTGTTTGTTCTTCTTTTTTTAGTTCCTGTAGGTATAAGCTTGTTGTTTGAGATTTGTATTTCTTTTTATCATTGGTTCCTTTAAAAAGCTATTTTCCATATGAAGTTTCTCTTTTTTTTTCATCATTGGTTTTGATGTCTGTTATTTTATTATCAGTATTAAATTGATTAATAAAATTTAACAAAACTTTTTAAAGAATATGTGACATTCCTTTTGTACAGTCATTTTGTTAGTTCCTTTATGCCATTTGATAACACTAAACAAACTTGACTTCATTAACCCCCAAAATAAATCCCTTCTTTCAGGAAAAGTTATTCAAGAGATACCAATTGGGGGCACCTGCATGACTTAGTCAGTTAAGCATCCATCTCTTGATTTTGGCTCAGGTCATGATCTCACGGTTTGTGAGTTCAAGCCCCGCATCAAGCTCTGTTCTGTCAGCTGCTTGGGATTCTCTCTTTCTTCTCTCTCTCCTCCTCCTCCCCCACCTCTCTCTGTGTCTCTCTCTCTCTGTCTCTCTCTCTCAAAATAAATAAATAAATGTAAATTCAATTAGTATCTCTCTTTTTTTTTTTTTAATCTCAGATGTTTGTTTATGCAGGCATTCTTTGTAGTCTGCTTACTTTGAAATATCTTTGTGTGTTTTAAATAATAATTCCAGTATAACTGGGGCATCTGGGTGGCTCAGTTGGTTAAGTGTCCAACTTTGGCTCAGGTCATGATCTCATAGTCCATGAGTTCAAGCCCTGCATAGGGCTGTGTGCTGACAGCTCAGAGCCTGGAGCCTGCTTCGCGTTCTGTGTCTCTATCTCTCTCTGCCCCTCCCCCACTCATGCTCTCTCTTTCTCTCTCTCTCTCAAAAATGCACATTAAAAAAATAAATAATAAATAAATTATAATTCCAGTATAGTTAACAGTGTTATATTAGTTTCAGGTGTACAATATAGTGATTCAACATTTCTGTACGTTACCTCATCATGATAAGTACATGCTTGAATCCCCATCACCTATTTCACCCATCCTCCCACCCTTCTCCCCTCTGGTACTCATCTGTTTGTTTTCTATAGTTAAGAGTCTTTTTATTTTTGGTCTCTTTTATTCTTTATTCATTTGTTTTCTTAAACTATACAAATGAGTGAAATCATATGATATTTGTCTTTCTCTGACTGACTTATTTCACTTAGCATTATACTCTCTAGCTCCATCCATGTTGTTGCAAATGGCAAGATTTTATTGCTATTATTCAACTATATGTATATATACCACATTTTTTTATCCATTTATCTATCAATGGACACTTGGGCTGCTTCCATAGTTTGGCTATTGTAAATAATGTTGCAGTAAATGTAGGAGTGTATATATCTTTTCAAATTAGTGTTTTTATATTTTTGGGTAAATACCCAGTAGTGGAATTACCAGATCGTATAGTAATTCTATTTTTAATTTTTTAAAGGAACCTCCATACTGTTTTCCACAGTGGCTGACCTGTATGTCTTTCTTTCTGTCTTTTTTTTTTTTTTTTTTTTTTTTTTTTTAGAGAGAGAGCATGAGCAGGGGAGAGGGGCAGGAGAGAGAGAGAGAGAGAGAGAGAGAGAGCGAGCGAGCCAGCAGGCAGGCTCTGCGCTCAGTGCAGAGCCTGAAACAGGGCTCCATCCGATGACCCTGGGACCATGAACTGAGCCAAAATCAAGAGTTGGATGCTCCACTGACTGAGCCACCCAGGCACACACCCTGTGTGTCTTTTCTATAGAAATGTCTGCTCATGTTTTCTGCCCATTTTTAATTGGATTATTCAGTTTTTTGTGTGTGTGTTGAGTGGTATCAGTCCTTTTTATTTTTGGATACTAGCCCTTTATCTGACATGTCATTTGCAAATATCTTCTCCCATTCCATAGGTTGCCTTTTAGTTTTGTTGATTGTTTCCTTCATTGTGCAGAAGCTTTTTATTTTGATGTAGTCCCAATAGTTTATTTTTGCTTTTTTTTTTTTTAAATTAAAAACATTTAAAAGAGAGACAAGCTTGATACGGGGCTCAAACTCACAGACCGTGAGATCATGACCTGATCCTGTTGGATGTTCAACTGACTGAGCCACCCAGGCACCCCTATTTTTGTTTTTGTTTCCCTTGCCTCAGGAGTCATATCTAGACAAATACTGCTATGGCCAATATCAAAGAATTTACTGCCTGTGTTCTCTTCTAAGATTTTTATGTTTTCAGGTCTCACATTTAGGTCTTTAATCTGTTTTTAGTTTACTTTTGTGTATAGTGTGAGAAAGTGGTCCTGATTCTTTCTTAAATATAGCTGTCCAGTTTTCTTACCACATTTGTTGAAGAAACTGACTTTTTCCCATTGTATATTCTTGCCTCCTTTGTTGAAGGTTAATTGACCATATAATTATGGGTTTATTTCTGGGCTTTCTATTCTGTTCCATTGTCTGTTTTTGTGCCAGTACCATACTACTTTGATAACTACAGCTTTGTAATATATCTTGATACCTGGGATTGTGATACCTCCAGTTTTGTTCTTCTTTTTCAAGATTGCTTTGGCTATTCAGGGTCTTTGTTGTTGTTTTTGTTGTTGTTTTTCCATACAAATTTTAGGATTATTTGTTCTAGTTTTATGAAAAAAAGCTGTTGGTATTTTGATAGGGATTGCAATAAATGTATAGATGGCTTTGGGTGGTATAGAAATTTTCACAATATTGTTCCTTCCAATTCATGAGCACGGACTGTCTTTACTTTTTTATCTGTAATCTTCGATTTCATTAATCAATTCTTTTTTTTTTTTTAATTTTTTTTTTTCAACGTTTATTTATTTTTGGGACAGAGAGAGACAGAGCATGAACGGGGGAGGGGCAGAGAGAGAGGGAGACACAGAATCGGAAACTGGCTCCAGGCTCTGAGCCATCAGCCCAGAGCCTGACGCGGGGCTCGAACTCCCTGACCGCGAGATCGTGACCTGGCTGAAGTCGGACGCTTAACCGACTGTGCCACCCAGGCGCCCCGTCATTAATCAATTCTTTATAGTTTTCAGAGAATAGGACTTTTACCTCCTTGATTAAGTTTATTCTTAGGTATTTTATACTTTTTGGTGCAATTGTAAATGGAATTGTTTTAATTTCTCTTTCTGCTGCTTCATTATTAGTGTATACAAATGTAACAGATTTCTGTGCATTGATTTTTGTACCCTACAATTTTACTGAATTCATTTATCAATTCTAGTAGGGTTTTTTGGTGGAGTCTTGAGGATTTTCTATATGTAGTCATGTCATTTATAAATAGTGAAAGTTTGGAGTGGCTGGGTGGCTGAGTCAGTTGAGCATCTAACTCTTGATTTCAGCTCAGGTCATGATCCCAGGTTTGTGGGATCAAACCCCATAGTGGGCTTTGTGCTGAGCATGGAGCTTAACATTCTCTATTTCTCTCCCTCTGCCCTTCTCCTCAACTCATGCTCTTTCTCTAAAATTAAAAAAAAACAAAAACAAAAAAAACCAACTACAAATAGTGAAAGTTTTTCTTCTTCCTTACCAGTTTGGATGCCTTTTATTTCTTTTTCTTGTCTGGCTGCTGTGTACACCCTCCAGTACTGTGTTGAATAAAAGTGGGAAGTGTGGACATCCTTGTCTTATTCCTGATCTTAGGGGAAAAGCTCTGTATTTAATCACTGAGTATGATGTTTGCTGTGGGTTTTTCATACATGGCCTTTATTGTCTTGAGGTATGTTCCCTCTAAGCCTATTTTAGTGAGTCTTTTTATCATGAATGTGTGTTGTGCTTTGTCAAATGCTTTTTCTGCATCTATTGAAATGATCATATGGTTTTTATCCTTTCTCTTTTGATGGGATAAATCACCGTAATTGATTTGCAAATATTGAACTACCCTTGCAACCCAGGAATAAGTCCCACTGATTGTGATGGATGCTTTTTTAAATGTATTGTTGGATTCAGTTCCATAATTCTTGTTGAGGATATTTGCATCTTTGTTCATCAGAGATATTCACCTGTAGTTCTTTCTTTTTAGTGTCTTTATCTGGTGTTGGTATTGGGGTAATGCTCATTAAATGAATTTGTAAGCTTTCTTTCTTGGTAATATTTTGTTGAGGGTGTTTGTGTCTACTAGAGATACTGGCCTCTAGTTCTTTCTTTGTAGCATCTTTATCTGGTTTTGGTATCAAGGTAATGCTCATAAAATGAAATTGGAAGCTTTCTTTCCTCTCCTGTTTTTTTAAATAGCTTTGAGAAGAATAGGTATAAACTCTTTTTTTAAATGTTTAGTAGAATTCACCTGTGAAGGCTTCTGGTCTTAGACTTTTGTTTGTTGGAAGTTTTTTGATTACTGATTCAATGTTATTGCTAGTGATCAGTTTGTTCAAATTTTCTATTTTCTTCCTGATTCAGTTTTGGGAAGTTACATGTTTCTAGGAATTTATCTATTACTTTTAGGTTGACCAGTTTGTTGGCATATAATGTTTCATAATATTATAATCTTTTATATTTCTGTGGTGTCAGTTGTTATTCCTCCTCTTTTAATTCTCATTCTTTTTGAGTCTTCTTTCTCACTCTTTATTTTAATGAGTCTGACTAAAGATTTATCAATTTTGTTGATTTTTTTCGAAGAACCAGCTCCTGGTTTCATTGATCTATTGTTTTCTGTTCTATCTATTTTGTTTATTTCTGCTCTAATCTTCATTATTTTCTTCCTTATACTGGCTTGAGTTTTGTTTTTTTCTTCACTCCTTTAGGTGTAAGGTTAGGTTGTTTGAGATTTTTATTGCATCTTGAGGTAGGCCTGTATAGCTATCAACTTCTCCCTTAGAGCAGCTTTTGCTGCATCCCAAAGATATTGGACTGTTGTATTTTTATTTGTCTTCGTGTATTTCCTCTTTGATTTCTTGGTTGATCCATTCATTGTTTAGTAGCATATTTAACCTTCATGTTACGTGGTCTTTCCAGATTTTTTCTTCTGGTTGCTTTCTAGTTTCATAGCATTGTGGTAAGAAAAGATGCATGGTATCGCTTTGGTCTTTTTGAATTTGTTGAGACTGATTTTGTAGCCTAAAATGTGATCTATTTTGGATAATGTTTCATGTGTACATGAAAAGAATGTGTATTCTGCTGTTTTGGGATGGAATACTCTGAATATATATGTTAGATCCATCTGGTCCAATGTTTCATTCAAAGCCACTGTTTCTTTGTTGATTATCTGTTTGGATGGTCTATCCATTTATGTAAGTTAGGTGTTAAAGTACCTTACTCTTACTGCATTACTAGCAGTTACTTACTTTATGTTTGTGATTAGCTGGTTTATATATGTTTGGTGCGTAAATATTTACAACTTTTATAACTTCCTATTGGATTGTTCCCTTTATGAGTGATTGCATACTGTCCTTCTTTGTCTCATTAAAGTCTTTGTTTTCAAAAGTATTTTGTCTGATATAAGTATTGCTATCCTTTATTATTCTCTCAATTTGCATGATAAATGCTTTTTCTATATCTTCACCTTCAGTCTGCATGTGTCTAGGACTGAAATGAGTCCCTTGTGGGCAGCATAGAGATGGGTCTTGCTTTTTTATTCATTCCATCACCCTTTGTCTTTTTTTTTTTTTTTTTAGGTTTATTTATTTATTTTGAGAGAGAAAGAGAACAGGGGAGGGGCAGAGAGAGAGAGAGGGAGAGAGAATCCCAAGCAGGCTCCACACCAGCAGCATATTTTTTGTTGAGAGGTTTCTCTGAGGCCGCCACAGGCACACTGATGGATGGGACCAGTAGTCAGACCAGGTGTCTTCAGTCTGCTTCTCTGTCACAGCTGCAGGCATACCCAACATGGCAAGACTTGATCCATGGGCAGCTAGCAAAGAGGACTAGCTGCAGGAACTGTAGGCTTTCCAGTGTGTGGGGTTGTCTCCCCACCTCTCCAAGGGCAGGAGTCACTTTGGAGTGGTGGTACCCGTCCCAGCTGAGAGTTGCTTGCAGGGTGTGGTAGGGCAGGACCTGCTTTGGAGGGACACCTGCTGCTGCTGGTGAGTTGCTTGAGGCAGGACCTATCATGTTAGCAAGATAGATGGAGAATATTAGCAGTGGCTCCCACAGTGTCCTACTATCTAGCCTGGGGAGGGGAAGAAAAATGGCAGTACCAGCACTTTTGTTCCTGGAAAAATCTCCTGAAGATCCCTATTCCTCCAGGGCATGTTCTTAGATTAGTAAATACATGTTTTTCACGTAGCCTCAGGTACTTTTCAAACTGAAGATTATGTATTGTGTTTCAGGCCAACCATATTACTGTATTTTTACCTTTGTGTCTTAATATTTGTGAGTTTCTACCTTTATATCTGT
Source organism: Prionailurus bengalensis (assembly GCF_016509475.1). NCBI lineage: Eukaryota > Metazoa > Chordata > Mammalia > Carnivora > Felidae > Prionailurus > Prionailurus bengalensis. The sequence goes on from NC_057350.1 coordinate 106,998,392, forward strand.
TAATGTTTGTTGAATGTATTAGGTGCTCCTATATTGGTTGCATTGGTATTTATAATTGTTACCTCGTCTTGTAGGATTTGTCCCTTTATCTTTATGTAGTATCCTTCTTTGTCTCTTGCTATATAGTCTTTGTTTTAAAGTGTATTTTTGTCTGATGAAAGTATTGCTACCATGGCTTTTTTGTTGCTTCCATTTGCATGGAAGGAATATCTTTTTTTTTTTTTTTTTTTGATCATCCCTGAATGATGGGAATATTTTTTTCAGTATGTTTGTGTCTTTAGGTCTGAAGTGAGTCTCTTGTAGGTAGCATAGAGATGGTTTTTTTTTTAAATCTGGATTTAAAAATACGTTTTTATTGGAGCAGTTAGGCCATTTACATCTAAAGTTATTAATTGGTATGTACTTAGTGCAGTTTTGTTCATTGTTAAGGTTGTTTTGTATTTCTTCTCTATTCCTCTTGTTCTCTTTCTTTGTGGTGACTTAAAAAAAAATTTTTTTTAATGTTTATTTTTTGAGAGAGATAGGGTGTGAGCAGGGGAGGGGCAGAGAGGGAGACACAGAATCTGAAGCAGGTTCCAGGCTCTGAGCTGTCAGCATAGAGCCCAAGGCGGGCTGGAACCCATGGACCCTGAGATCATGACCTGAGCTGAAATCGGATGCTTAACTGACTGAGCCACCCAGGTGCCCCTGTGATGACTTTCTTTAGTGTTATGCTTGGATTCCTTTCTCTTTATTTTTTTGCCGTCTAGTACAGGTTTTTCACATATGTTTACTATGTGATTCATATATAATCTAAATATATAGTAGTCTCTATTAATTGATGGTCTTGACGAAGTTTTGAGGTGATAGGGGCAATCCGGAGCTGACTGCCAAGAAAGAATTCTTGAAGACGTCTTTGGTGCAAAACGGTGATTTTATTAAAGGACAGAGACAGGACCTCTGGGCAGGAAGAGCTGTACTGTGGGGGACAATCTGTTTTTTGGAGTCTGGATCAAGAGGGAGTTTCCAAAGAGACTTTCACTTGCTAAAGATTTACTGGAGGTCTAGCTATTGTTAAGCTAAAGTTGTTTTCCCCTCCAGCAAGACATTAACATTAAGACAGTAGGGAGTTCCTGGACTTTAAACTATGATGATACTGCCTTTTTCTGGTAAACTGGTAGAGACTGTTAGCAGTTTGACCTTTTTTTTTTTTTTTTTTTTTTGTCCTTTCCCATTTTTGGGTAGCTGGGAGTGTCCAAAGAATATCACACATATCCCATCTGTGGAGGTGGGGTGTGTGCTAAGCTTATGCTTTGTTCTCAGCCTACCTCCTGCTCCCTCATCAGTCACTCAAGTTCACACACATTCTAAAAGCACTATAGCCTTCTTCCCCCATTTTATGTATATATTGCCATAATTTACATCTTTTTATTTTGAGTCCCTAAACTAATTTTTCTGATATAATTGATTTTATTACTTTTGTCTTTTAACCTTTGTACTAGTGTTACCTGTGATTGGTCTACAAACTTTATTGTAAGTTTCCTTTTGCTCATGAATATTTTCCTTTTACATTTTTCTTCTACTTAGGACCTTTTTTTTTTTTTTCCATTTAAGGAAGTCCCTTTAACATTTCTTATTAGGTCAGCTTAGCAGTGGTAAACTCCTTTAACTTTTGTTTGGGAAACTGTTTATTTCTCCTTTTATTCTGAATGATGACCTTGTCAGATATAGTATTCTTGGTTGTAGGGTTTTTTTTCCAGGATTTTGAATGACCCACTTCTGGCCTGCACATTTTCTGCTGAAGTATCAGCTGATAACTATGGGATTTCCTTTGGACATAACTAGTCCCTTATCTCCTGCTGCTTTTAAGATTCTCTTTATCTTTAATCTTTGACATTTTAATTATTTGTTTTGGTGTACCTCCTTGTGTTCATCTTATTTGGGTCTTTCTGTACTTCCTGGAACTGTATGTCTGTTTTCTTCCCCAGATTAGCCAAATTTTCACCTGTTTTTTCTTCCCATAAGTTTTCTGCCACTTTCTCTCTTCTTTTTCTGGAATCCCTATAATGCTAATGTTAGTATACTTGATGTTGTCTCAGAGATCCCTTAATCTGTCCTGATTTTATTTTCATTCTTTTTTTTTCTTTTGCTGTTTTGCTTGGTTGCTTTCCATTTCCGTGTCTTCCAGATCACTGACCCATTCTTCTGCATCTGCCAATCTGATGTTGATTCTCCCCAGTGTGTTTTTCACTTCAGTTATTGTATTCTTCAACTATGATTAGTTCTATTTTTGTATTTTCTATTTGTTGAAGATCTCACTAACTTCATCCACTCTTCTCTACAGTCTGGAGAGAACTGTCTTTGAACTCTTTATCTGTGGCTTTTTTTTTTTTTTCCTGTGGCCCAGGGCAGATGAATTTGTTCCCAGTCTATCAGTATTATAGACTCACTGCACTTTGCAGCCTTGGGGCTGGGGTTCCCAAGGTTACCGTGTCTCCTGCCATTTTCTCTGTGGTCCCTTTATCTTTTGTTGTATATAAGTTGTTCAGTCACCCCTCAAGCTCGTTAAGAGGAATTGTTCTCTATATGGGTGTTGACTCCGTGTATCTATGGAGGAGGTGAGTTCAGGGTCTTCCCACATTGCCATACTGGACCCTCACACAAGGTCAAGTAAGCATTATTAACGATGGTAAGTTTGGTGTGTTGTTCAAGGGCCACTTGTAAAACAGACAATGAGAAATATAGTTTTTTATTAATTATTAAAATTGGGTCAATATAAAACAAAATCCTGGCGCCAGGCAGATGGTTGTTAATGGCAGACACGAGGCCATGAGGCACCTCATCTGTTTATCTTAGCTAGTCTAGGGGGTAAGACAGAGCAGCTACCTCAGGGTCAGCAAGGCACCTTTCTTTTGCTAATTAGCTCTGCTCTGGGCAGCTTCACCCTTCAGCAGTCTATAGCCCTATTTACCTGTTTACCTAATTTGGTTCTTCCTTCCTGTGAAAGTAGCTTTCTGCTATAGTACTAAATTGGGGAGGGTGGGGTATCTGCCCTGAATACCTAATCTTATTTACCTCATATACCTTTGTATTGGGGACTTTGCCACTCCCTCTCTATACTTATTTACCTAATGTTGTTTACCCAAACTTGGGTGTGAGCATCCTATGGCTTTGTAATTCTTTATGCCTTATTAACCCATCAATGCAGGCTCAGGGAATTCCTAAGCTTATTCCTCACAATGGTTATATATACAAGAGACTTTTAGCTTAACTGGAAGTTTAGGGGAAACTTTTTGTTTTACAGTGTAGAAAATTATGCCAAGATAATTTAGAACAAATTTTAATGAATGTGAGACAAAAACACAATAATACAGCAATATAGACAAAACAGAGGGAAAAAATGAATTTTTTTCAAACACTTTTTATTTTTTTGAAGTGATTTATTTACTTATTCAAGTATAGTTGACGTACAGTGTTCATTAGTTTCAGGTAAACAATATAATGATTCAACAGGGCTATACATTACTGCTTGTCACTATAAGAATAGTAACCATTTGTCAAAATACAGAATTTAATATTGACTATATTGACTATGCTGTACTTTCCATCTCTGTGACTTATTTATTTTACAACTGGAAGTTTGTACCTCTTAATGGTCTTCACCTATTTCCCTACTGCCCCCACCTCCCTCTCCTCTAGCAATGAGCAGTGTGTGTTCTCTGTATTTATGTATCTGTTTCATTATTTTTTACATTCCGTATATAAGTGAAATCATATGGTGTATGTGTCCTTCTCTGCCTGACTTAATTCATTTACAATAGTACTCTCTAGATTTATCCGTGTTATTACAAATGGCAATTTCATTCTTTTTTATGGCTGATTAAAGTTCCCTGTTCTATTATCCGTTCATCTATAGATGGATACGTAGGTTGTAGCCATATCTTTGCTACTATAAATAATGCTGAAATTAACATAGGGGTGCATTTATCTTTTCAAATTAATGTTTTCATATTGTTTGGGTAAATATCTAGGAGTGGAATTATTGGATCGTATGGTATTTCTATTTTAAATTTTTGAGGAACTTCCATACTGTTTTCACAGTGGTTGCACTAACTTACATTCCCACCAACAGTGCGTGATGGTTGCCTTTTCTCCACATCCTCACCAACATTTTGATACTAGCCATTCTGACAGGTGTGAGGTGGTATCTCATTGTGGTTTTGATTTGAATTTCCCTGTTGATCGGTGATGTAGAGCATCTTTTCATGTGTCCATTGGCCATCTGTAGGTCTATTTGTGAAATGTCTATTCATGTCCTCTACCCAGTTTTAAAAAATGTTTGGGGGAGGGGGGGTGCTATCAGCACAGAGCCCAACATGGGGCTTGAAGTCACAAACTGAGATCATGACCTGAGCTGAAATGAAAAGTCCAGTACTTAACAGTCGACTGAGCCACCCAGATGCCCCTCTTCTGCCCATTTTTTCATTGGAATGTTGGAGGTGTTTGTTTTGTTTTGTATTTTGTGGGGTTTTTTGGTGTTGAGTTGAATGAGTCCCCTTATTGGATAAATCATATAGAAATATTCTCCCATTCAGTAGGTTGCCTTTTCGTTTTGTTAATTGTTATGTTTTCTTTTAGGAGTTTTATGGTTTCGGGTTTCACATTTTTGGGTCTTTAATCCATTTTGAATATATTTTTGTTTATGGTGTAGAAAAGCTCAAGTTTCATTCTTTTTGCATGTAGCTATCTCATTTTCCCAGCTTCATGTTTTGAAAAGACTGTCTTTTTTCCATTGTATATTCTTGCTTTCTTTGTTGTAGATTAACTGACCATATAAGTGTGGGTTTATTTCTGGGCATTTTATCATGTTCCATTGATCTATGTGTCTATATTTGTGCTAATACCATACTGTTCTGAATATTGTGGCTGTGTAGCATATCTTGAAATCTGGAATTGAGATATTTAAATCTTTGTTCTTTTTCAAGATTGCTTTGGCTATTTGGGGTCCTTTGTGGTTTCAAATAAAATTTAAGGTTATTCTAGTTCTGTGAAAAATACTGTTGGTATTTTGATAGGGATTGCACTGAATTTGTAGATTGCTTTGGGTATTAGGGACATTTTAATGATACTCATGCTTCCAATTCATGAAGATATATATCTTTCCATTTGTTACATCTTCAATTTCTTTCATCAATGTCTTGTAGATTTCAGAGTATATCTGAAATCTTGTTTAAATCAATTCCTATGTACTTTATTCTTTTGGTGCAATCATCAGTGGAATTATTTTCTTAATTTTGCTTTCTACTAATTCCTCATTAGTGTAGACAAATGCAACAGATTTCTGTATATTCATTTTGTATCCTACAAATTTACTTAAGTTGTTTCTAAGTTCTAATAGTTTTTCGGTGGAGTCTGTAAGGTCTTTTTTTATAGAGTATCAGGTTATCTTAAAATATCAAAAGTTTTACTTCTTCCTTACCAAGCTGGATGCTTTCTATTTCTTTTTCTTGCCTGATTGCTGCAGCTAGGACTTCATGTGACTTTATGCTGAATAAAAGTGGTGAGACTGCACATCCTTCTCTTCTTCCTGATCTATTACGATGTTAGCTGTGGGTTTTTCACATGTGACCTTTATTATGTTGAGGTATGTTCTCTCTAAGCCTACTTTATTGAGGTTTTTTATCATGACCAGATGTTGAATTTGCCAGATATCTTCTCTGCATTTTTTGGAGTGATAATATATGGTTTTTATCCTTCCTCTTGTTAACGTGTTAACATTGATTTAAAAATACTGAACCACCCTTGCATCTCTGGAATAAATCCCACTTGATTGTGATGAATGATCTTTTTAAAAAAAAATATTTATTGTTTAATTTACATCCAAGTTCATTAGCATATGGTGCAACAATGATTTCAGGAGTAGATTCCTTAATGCCCCTTACCCATTTAGCCAATCCCCCTCCCACCACCCCTCTAGTAACCTTCTGTTCTCCATATTTAAGAGTCTCTAATGTTTTGTCCCCCTCCCTGTTTTTATATTATTTTTGCTTCCCTTCCCTTATGTTCATCTTTTTTGTCTCTTACAGTCCTCATATGAGTGAAGTCATGTGATATTTGTCTTTCTCTGACTAATTTTGCTTAGCATAATAACCTCCAGTTCCATCCATGTAGTTGCAAACGGAAAGATTTCATTCTTTTTGATTGCTGAGTAATATTCCATTGTATATATACACCACATTTTCTTTATCCATTCATCTATCAATCGACATTTGGGCTCTTTCCGTACTTTGATAGAGCTGCTATAAACATGTGCCCCATTCAAAACAGCACACCAGTATCCTTTAGATAAATACCTAGTGTATGATTGTTGGGTCATAGAGTAGTTCTATTTTTATTTTTTTGAGAACCTCCATACTGCTTTCCAGAGTGGCTGCACCAATTTGCATTCCCACCAGCAGCGCAAAAGAGATCCTCTCTCTCTGCATCCTCACCAACATCTGTTGTTTCCTGAGTTAATGTTGCCATTCTGACTGGTGTGAGGTGGTATCTCATTGTCGTTTTGATCTGTCGTTTTGATCTCATTGTCGTTTTATTCTGATGATGATTAATGTTGAGGATTTTTTTCATGTGTCTGTTGGCCATCTGCATGTCTTCTTTGGAGAATTGTCTGCTCACATCTTTTGCACTTTTCTTCACTGGATAATTTGTTTTTTTGGGTGTTGAGTTTGTCAAGTTCTTTATAGATTTTGGATACTAACCCTTTATCTGATATGTCGTTTGCAAATATCTTCTCCCATTCTGTCAGTTGCTAACTTTTAGTTTTGCTGATTGTTTCCCTCGCTGGGCAGAAGCTTTTTATTTTGATGAGATCTCAATAGTTAATTTTTACTTTTGTTTCCCTTGCCTCCGGAGACATGTTGATTAAGAAGTTGCTGTGGCTGAGGTCAAAGGTTTTTGCCTGATTTCTCCTAGATGATTTTCATGGCTTCCTGTCTTACGTTTAGGTCTTTCATCCATTTTGAGTTTATTTTTGTGTATCGTGTTAAGAAAGTGGTCCAGTTTTCCCAGCATCCCTTGCTGAAGAGACTGTCTTTATTCCACTGGATATTGTTTACTGCTTTGTCAAAGATTAGTTAGCCATATGTTTGTGGGTCCATTTCTGGGTTCTCTATTCTGTTCCATTGATCTGAGTGTCTGTTTTTGTGCCAGTATCTTATGTCTTCATGATTACAGCTTTGTAATATGTCTTGAAGTCTGGGAATGTGATGCATCCAGGTTTGGTTTTCTTTTTCAGGATTGCTTTGGCTATTCGTGGTCTTTTCTGGTTCCATACAAATTTTAGGATTGGGGCACCTGGATGGCTCAGTCGGTTAAGTGTCCGACTTTGGCTCAGGTCATGATCTCACAGTTCATGAGTTCAAGCCCTGCATCGGGCTCTGTGCTGACAGCTTAGAACCTGGAGCCTGCTTCGAATTCTGTGTCTCCCTCTTTCTCTCTCTGCTCCTACCCTACTCATGCTCTGTCTCTCTTTCTCCTTCAAAAATAAATAAAAACATTAATTTTTTAAATTTAGGATTGTTCTAGCTCTGTGAAGAATGCTGGTGTTATTTTGATAGGGATTGCATTTGAATATGTAGATTACTTTGGGTAGTATCTACATTTTAACAGTGTTTGTTCTTCCAATCCAGGAACATGGAATATTTTTCCATTTTTTTGGTGTGTTTTCTTCAGTTTCTTTCATAAGCTTTCTATGGTTTTCAGTATACAGATTTTTCACCTCTCTGGGTAGATTTATTCCTAGGTATTTTATGGTTTTTGGTGCAGTTGTAAATGGAATCGATTCCTTGATTTCTCTTTCTGTTGCTTCATTATTAGTGTATAGAAATGCAACAGATTTCTGTGCATTGATTTTATATCTTGCAACTTTACTGAATTCATGGATCAGTTCTAACAGTTTTTGGAGGAATCTTTTGGATTTTCCATGTAGAGTATCATGTCATTTGCAAAGAGTGAAAGTTTGACCTCCTTCAGGCTGATTTGGATGCCTTTTATTCCTTTGTGTTGTCTGATTGCTGAGGCTAGGACTTCCAACACTATATTGAATAACAGTTGTAAGAGTGGACACCCCTGTTGTGCTCCTGACCTTAGGGGGAAAGCTCTCAGTTTTTCCCCACTGAGGATGATATTAGCAGTGGGTCTTTCATATATGGCTTGAATGATCTCGAGGTATGACCCTTCTATCCCTACTTTCTTGAGGGTTTTTATCAAGAAAAGATGCTGTATTTTGTCAAATGCTTTCTCTGCATCTATTGAGAGGATCATGTGGTTCTTGTCCTTTCTTTTATTGATGTGATGTATCACATTGATTATTTTGAGGAAATTGAACCATCCTGCATCCCAGGTATACATCCCACTTGGTCATGATAAACAATTCTTTTAATGTATTGTTGGATTGGTTGACTAGTATCTTGTTGAGGATTTTTTGCATCCATGTTGATCAGGGAAATTGGTCTATAGTTCTCCTTTCTAGTGAGGTCTTTGGTTTCGGAATCAAGGTAATGCTGGCTTCATAGAAAGAGTTTGAAAGTTTTCCTTCCATGTCTATATTTTGGAACAGCTTCAAGAGAATAAGTGTTAACTCTTCTTTAAATGTTTGATAGAATTATGCTGTAAAGCCATCCAGCTCTGGACTCGTTTTTTGGGAGATTTTTGATTACTAATTCAATTTCTTTACTGGTTATGTGTCTGTTCAAATTTTCTGTTTCTTCCTATTTCAGTTTTGGTAGTATATATGTTTCTAGGAATTTGTCCATTTCTTCCAGATTGCCCATTTTATTGGCCTGTAATTGCTCACAATATTCTTATTATTGTTTGTATTTCTGCGGTGTTGGTTGTGATCTCTACTCTTTCATTCTTTATTTCATTTGTTTGGGTCCTTTTCTTTTTCTTTTTTATCAAACTGGCTAGGGGTTTACCAATTTTGTTAATTCTTTCTTTTTTTTTTTTTTCTTTAATTTTTTTTTTTCAACGTTTATTTATTTTTGGGACAGAGAGAGACAGAGCATGAACGGGGGAGGGGCAGAGAGAGAGGGAGACACAGAATGGGAAACCGGTTCCAGGCTCTGGGCCATCAGCCCAGAGCCCGACGCGGGGCTCGAACTCACGGACCGCGATATCGTGACCTGGCTGAAGTCGGACGCTTAACCGACTACGCCACCCAGGCGCCCCATTAATTCTTTCAAAGAACCAGCTCCTAGTTTCACTGATGTGTTCTACTGTTTTTTGCTTTTTGTTTTTTTTTGGTTTCGATAGCAGTGATTTCTACTCTAATCTTTATTATTTCCTGTCTTCTGCTGGTTTGGGGTTTTATTTGCTATTCTTTTTCTAGCTCTTTGAGGTGTAAGGTTCGGTTGTGTATCTGAGGCCTTCCTTCTTTAGGAAGGCCTGGATTGCTATATACTTCTCTTATGACTGCCTTTGCTGTGTGCCAGAGGTTTTGGGCTGTGGTGTTATCGTTTTCATTGACTTCCATGTACTTTTTAATTTCCTCTTTAATTTCTTGGTTAGCCCATTCATTCTTTAGTAGGATGTTCTTTAGTCTCGAAGTATTTATCTTTCCAAATTTTTTCTTGTGGTTGATTTCAAGTTTCATAGCATTGTGGTCTGAAAATATGCATGGTATATATAATCTTGATCTTTTTGTACTTGTTGAGGGCTGATTTGTGTCCCAGTATGTGATCTATTCTGGAGAACATTCCATGTGCACTGGAGAAAAATGTGTATTCTGATGCTTTAGGATGAAATGTTTTGAATGTATTTGTTAAGTCCATCTGGCCTAGTATGTTATCAAATCCATTGTTTCCTTGCTGATTTTCTGTTTAGATGATCTGTCCATTGCTGTAAGTGGGGTGTTGAAGTCCCTTACTATTATGGTATTATTATCAATGTTTGTGATTATGTTTCTTTATGTTTGTGATTAATTGATTTATATATTTGGGTGCCTTCATGTTTGGAGCATACATGTTTACAACTGTTAGGTCTTTTTGGTGGATAGACCCCTTAATTATGATATAATGACATTCTTTATACCTTGTTAGTGTCTTTATATTAAAATCTAGATCATCTGATATTAAGGATGGCTACTCCAGCTTTCTTTTGGCTACCATTAGCATGATAGATGGTTCTCCATCCCCTTACTTTCAATCTGAAGGTATCTTTAGGTCTAAAGTAGGTCTCTTGTAAACAGCATATAGGTGGGTCTTGTTTTCTTATCCATTCTGTTACCCTATGTCTTTTGATTGGAGCATTTAGTCCATTGATGTTTAGAGTAAGTACTGAAAGATATGAATTTATTGCCATTATGTTGCTTGTAGAGTTGGAGTTTATGGTGTATCCTCTGGTCCTTTCCAGTCTTTGTTGCTTTTGGTCTTCTTTTTTTTTTTTTTTTTTTTTTTTCCATCTTTTCTCCTCTCAGAGAGCCCCCCTTAACATTTCTTGCAGTGCTGGTTTAGTGGTCACAAACTCCTTTAATTTTTGTTTGTCTGGGAAGCTCTTTATCTCTCCTTCTGTTTTGACTGACAGCCTTGCTGGGTAAGAATTCTTGGCAGCATATTTTTCCAATTCAGCGTATTGAATATATCCTGCCACTCCTTTCTGGCCTGCCAAGTTTCTGTGGATAAGTCTGCTGCGAACCTGATCTGTCTTCCCTTGTAGGTTAAGGACTGTTTTTCCCTTGCTGCTTTCATGATTGTTTCCTTGCCTGAGTATTTTGTGAATTTGACTATGATATGCCTTGTTGATGGTTGATTTTTGTTAAATCTAATGGGATTCCTCTGTGCTTTCTGGATTTTGATGTCTGTGTCTCCCCAGGTTAGGAACATTTTCTGCTATGATTTGCTCACATAAATATTTTCTACCCCTTTTTCTCTCTTCATCTTCTGGGACCCCTATGATTCTGATGTTATTCCTTTTTAATGAGTCACTGAGTTCTCTAATTTTTATTCATGCCCTTTTGCATTAGTCTCCTTCTTTCTTTCTGCTTCATTATTCTCCATAAGTTTGTCCTCTATATTGCTGATACACTGCTCTGCCTCATCCATCCTTGCTGCTGTGGCATCCATTAGAGATTGCAGCTCAGTTATAGCATTTTTTATTTCATCCTGACTAGCTTTTATGTCTTTTATCTCCACAAAAAGGGATTCGAATCTATTTTCAACCCCAGCTAGTATTCTTTGTATCATGAGTCTAAATTCTGGTTCAGACATCTTGCTTGTATCTGTGTTAAGTCCCTGGGTGTCATTTCTTCTTGTTCTTTCTTATGGATGAATTCCTTTGTTTCATCATTTTGGAGGAAGAAAAGGAATTAATAAAGTAAAAAAAATTAAAAATTAAAAACAACAGAAAGAAATCAAATGAAGGATGCTAGATCCTAGGTGTGTTTTGGTCTGGTTGTTGAAAGAAGCTTGATAGATTAAAGATAAAGGGAAAGATGAGAAAAGAAAAAAGGAAAACATTTGAAAAATTTTTAAAATGACTACAATATAATAAAATGAAATGATGAAAGCAAAGTAGAATTTAAAAATTTACAAAAGTAAAACATATAGTAGAAAAAAATTAAAGAAAAATCTTTTTAATAATAATGGAAAATAAAAAAATATAGTTTTTCTTTCTGTATTCAAGAATAAGAAAAAATGTTGAATAAAAGGACCAGCAAACAATGAAATACAATTGAAATTACAGCAGGTTTCCCGTAGAAGTCAAGCTATGAAGCACTTTATAGCCCATAAACTAAGCAGGCAGAGAGACTTGTGTTTGTCAAGAGTGCTGTTGGCCAAGTTGGATGGGGTTTAGTGTAATGACTCCATTATCCACTAGATGGCACTGCTCAGCTTACTGGGGTGGATTGCTGTGGCGGTGTAGGCGTGTATGCGCGTGTGCGGGAGGAGTGAAAATGGCGTCACCCAGCTACCCAGCCTCTAGTATTGGAACTCTGTGCTCTCCACAACTGGCAATCGGGCATCCCTCCTTTGTCTCCAGCTTCCGTCCACTCCCCACTTCTATACTGTCTGTGACCAAGCAGTCAGCCTGCCACGCAGCACCTCTCTCCTGAGTTTTATCTCAAATGGGCTGTTTCCCAAACCCTCACTTCCAAGGGACTGCGGCTTTGACCTGCTCAGACCTTTGGGGGATGGTCTCACTGAGCAATGGCCAGGTGCTGGCCCACCCCCAGGAACACTGACGAGACTGCACTGCTGCTAATGCCCAGAGACTGAGGCTGGGTGCCAGTCTGCCCCAGAAAAAGTGTGGTCTTGTAGCAGCAGCGTTTCAGGGTTTATGGAAGATCACAGCACATGTCTGGCACCAGGCTTTCCCCTTAACATCCTTCTTCTAGCACCAATGAATAGGGTGGTTCTCTGGGGTCCGCTGGGACCTTTGCCTCTGGGGTAGCCACACAGTCTTTACCAAACGTCCTCCCAGCAGGGGAACTGCCTCTCCCCTGTGTGGCCCGAAGACCCCTTGGACCTCACTCTCTGGTGGGAAGGGCGAATCCCCAGGAGCAGAGCACCACTGGGTATCCAGCTGTGGAGTTTCAGACTCTGTGCTCCCCCTGTTTGTAGAGTCTTAATGGAATTTAGACCCTCTCCTTTCTCCTTTTTTTGTTCAGTCCCTGCAGCTATTTCCACTCTTCCACTTTCTGTCCAGCTGCTTTTGGGTGTGTGTGGGCAGAGCTTTTCCCATACTCTCCCCGTCTCCGTCCTCTCTCCACAAGCAAAAACAGCTCCCTGCCCTCCGTGGCTTCTCTCTCCCCTAGTTCACCTCTCCATGCTGTGTACCTGCCAAGTTCTGTGGTTCAGGTTGGGCAGATTGTTGTGTTAATCCTCAAATCAGTTTTCTAGGTGTGTAAGATGGTTAGTGTTGATCAGGCTGCATTTCAGGGACGACAGACATAAAAAAAAAAAAAAAACAAACTTCCATGCTGTTCCTTCATCTTGGCCCCTCCCCCTGAATGATCCTTGTAATGTATTGTTGAATTCAGTTTGCTGATGTTATTTTTCTATCTATATTCATCAGGAATATCGACCTATAGTTTTCTTTTCTTGTAGTGTCTGGTTTTGGCATCAGGATAATTCTAGACTCAGATTAACTTGCTAGTTGTCCTTCCCCTTCTATTTTTTTATAATAGTTTGAGGAGAATTCCTATTAATTCTTCTTCAAGTGTTTGGTAGAATTCACCTATGAAGGCTTCTGGTCCTGGACTTTTGCTTGTGGGGTGATTTTTTTTTTTTTTAACTGATTCAATTTTGTTACTAGTTATCAGTCTGTTCTGACTTCTATTTCTTCCTGATTCAGTTTTGGAAGATTGTATTTTTCTAGGAATTTACGCATTTTTTTAGGTTGTTCAATTTGTTGGCATTTAATTTTTCTTAGTATTTTTTTTATAAACTTTTATATTTATGTGGTGTCACTTATTATTTCTTTCATTTCTAATTTATTTGAGTCTTCTCTACTTGTTAATGAGCTTGGCTAAAGGTTTATGAATTTTGTTTATCTTTCCAAAGAACCAGGTCTTGGCTTCATTGATTTTTTTCTATTTTTTTTTTCTTATTTCCGTCTAGTCTATTTCCTTCTAATGACTTTGAGCTTTGTTCTGTGTACACAGAATATTACATCCAAAAACATAATTTGGATGTACACAAATCGTTTTCTAGTATAGACCACATTTTAGGCCACAAAACAAATCTCAACAATTTAAATCCATCTGGTCTAATATGTTGATCAAAACCTGTTTCCTTATTGATTTTCTGTCTGGATGATACATTTAGTGACGTAAGTGGGGTGTGAAAGTTCCCTACTATTATTGTGTTTTCCCTTTATGTCTGCTAATACTTGCTTCATGTATTTACATGCTCCTATATTCGTTGCATAGATGTTTACTAATGTTATATGCTCTTGTGGAATTGATTATGTAATGTCCTTCTTTGTCTCTTGCTACAGTCTTCGTTTTAAAGTCTATTTTGTCTAAGTATTGCTACCCTGGTTTTTTCGTTGCTTCCATTTGCATTTAATATTATTTTTCATCTCTTCACTTTCAGTCTGCTTGTGTGTTTAGGTCTGAAGTGAGTCTCTTGTACGTGGAGTATAGATGGGTCTTGCTTTTTTATCCACTTAGTCACTCTCTATCTTTTGACTGGAGCTTTAGAGCATTTATATTTAAAGTAATTATTGATGGACATGTACTTATTGCTATTTTGTTTATTGTTTTCTGGTTGTTTTTGTAGTTCTCTGTGTTCCTGTTCTTGCTCTCTTCCCCTGTGGTTTAATGGTTTTCTTTAGTATTATGCTTGAATTGCTTTCTCTTTCATTCTGTGTATCTATTACAAGTTTCTGATTTGTGGTTACCGTGGTATTAATGTATATTATATATATATATGTATATATATATATATATAACATACATATATATGTATAATATATATTATACATACATTATATATAGCTGTATTAAGTTGATGGTCACTTAAGTTTCTGTGATTTTTGTCTTATAGTTAGGATATATTCCTCTGTCTTCTCATTTTGTCTAAGTCTTTTGGGGCTTGAACGTAGTGGCCTTGTATAGAAGCAGTCCTGTGATATCCTGTAGCACAATCCCCCCAACCCATCTTCAGAATCACATGCTCCAGGGATGTCCTCCTGTGTGGGCTGTGTGCACACCTGTTTTTTGCCAAGATGTGATTGCTGTAGGCATGCCAGTGATCCGGGCTGGCCCTCAGCCCAGCTGGTGCAGTGACCTGTTTTGCCTATTGCGGGCACACTGGGCAAGGTTTGCTCTTCATGCTGTTCAGAGTCCTGTCTATAGTGGCTGTGGGATCACTAGTGGGCAGGGCTGGCCCTCAGCATGGCTGTATGCAATTAGCCATTGCACAAACTGTAGGCACACAAAGTGCAAGGGGGCTTTCTCCCTGCACAGATGAGAGGCCCAGCCCCAGGAAGTGTGGGTATGCTGGTTTGTAGGGTTATCTCTGCCTCCCCTCCCCAGGGTAGGAATCACTTTGAGGGGGCACTGGTCCTTACCAGCATTGCCTGCTGGGTGGGTCTACAAAGGAACTCCAGGTTGGGCACGTGGTCCTGGCGAAGTAGATGGAAAGTATCAGAACTGGCTCCCACAAGCATCTGACGGTCTAGGCTGAGGAGGACAAGAAAATGACACCCACCACTTTTGTTCCTGGAGAAATGTTCTGTAGATCCCTGTCCCTTTGGCCCATGTCCTAAAATCAGTCAATAAATCCCTTTCACATATATGCCAGGTGCTTTGCAAAGTGCTCCTTTTGTGCTATGTCTTGGCCTTATTATTTAGCATCTTGGCTCTTGAAGGGCAGAGACTTTATTTCCTGTGGCCCCTCCATCTTTCCCAGAGTTAAGCCCCACTTATTTCATAGGTAAATGTTATGGAGACTCTTTCCAGGGTGGATGCCCAGGGCCAGGGGTGCCTGGTGTGGGGTCCGATCCTTTCTTCTGTGCTTGTGATATCCCTGCCATTTGTGCTTAGTCATGTCAGGTCTGCTTCCCAACTGTGCTCCACCTCTGCTCGTCTTTTTTTTAATTTTTAAACATTTTTAAATAAATGTTTATTTATTCATCTTTGAGAAAGACAGCACAAGCAGGGGAGGGGTCAAGAGAGAGGGAAACACAGAATCCGAAGCAGGCTCCAGGCTCTGCACTGACAGCAGCAAGCTCGACGTGGGGCTCGAAATCACAAACTGTGAGATCATGCCCTGAGCCAAAATCAGATGCTTAACTGACTGAGCCTCCCAGGCGCCCCTCTGCTGGCCTTTTTGATGTGGCCTCCTCTCTACAACCAGCTGTGGAAGCTCTATTCTGCAGGCTTCAGGTTGTTTTCAGAGTGAGCTGTAACACATGTGGTTGTTGCTTGGGTGTGTCCATGACATTAGGGAGCTCAGGGTCCTCCCACTCTGGCATCTTCCCCGCTCCTTAGGATCTTTTAATGTCAGTGCTTTCTTTTCATTTGCCATTGTACATAACACACTACCAAACTAACAACCACTGGGACACAGTATGGCCAGATACAGCAGCTCCATTTCTGTCTTGTAGCTGGCCTTTGATGTCTATCATGTGTCCATTAATATCACTCACCCAAATTGGGACCGACGTAATTGTAGAGTTAAGGAAACAAAAATGCAGGGGGCGCCTGGGTGGCTCAGTCGGTTGGGCGTCTGTCTTCGGCTCAGGTCACGATCTCACAGTTTGTGAGTGCGAGCCCCACGTCGGGCTCTGTGCTGACAGTTTAGAGCCTGGAGCCTGCTTCGAATTCTGTGTCTCCCTCTCTCTCTGCTCCTCCCCCGCTCATGCTCTGTCTCTGTCTCTCCTTCAAAAATAAATTAAAAACATTAAAAAAAAATTTTTTTTTAATGCAGAGGGAGAACCATCACTTAGTAGGAAATTTAGCCTTTTTTTTTTTTTTTTTTTTTTTTTTTTTTAACCCTGTGGGATTTTGGTTTTAGATAACTAATAATTGAGTAATGTTACTGGCTTGCTGGGCCACCCAAGGCAGATGACTTCATCTCTTAGGACCTATTAAGTGAGGATTAAGAAATTTACTGAAGTCTTTGAAATTAACAAAAATCTGAATCACTGAATCACTTGGTAAATTTGATTTCAAAGTTGATACACATTTAGATATGTCATTTGCAAATATCTTTTCCCATTCCATCGGTTATCTTTTAGTTTTATTGATTGATTCCTTTGCCGTGCAGAAGCCTTTTATCCTGATGAGGTCCCAACAGTTCATTTTTGCTTTTAATTCCCTTGCCTTTGGAGGTGTGTCGAGCAAGAAATTGCTGTGGCTGAGGTCAAAGAGGTTGTTGCCTGCTTTCTCCTCTAGAGTTTTGATGGTTTCTGTCTCATAGGTCTTTCATCCATTTTGAGTTTGGTATGGTGTAAGAAAGTGGTCTAGTTTCATTCTTCTGCATGTTGCTGTCCAGTTCTCCCAGCACCATGTGCTGAAGACACTTTCTTTTTTCCATTGGATACTCTTTCCTGTTTTGTCAGTTTCCTTAAAGAAAAGTATGCACATATCCACAAAGATTTTCGAATTTTGCTATTTGGTAGCCACTTAGGATTTTCATGATCTCTCAGCAAAAGAAGCAATGCACAAAAGAAGCAACGCAGCAACAAGCAAAACAAGAAACAGTGTTTAAAAAGTCACTGAGATCAGATCTATATACTGTTCTAGGAGACGAGCTACAGGAAGGTGGTGGGGCTGATAAAGCCAAGACAACACAGAGGCAGGAAGTGACTGCAGGTGCCCTGTGGCTTAGCAAAGTATAGAGATTATAGTTTTTCAAAAGCTTTTTAAAGGGTGGGAATTATTACCTTTATACTCAGGGTTAAAGTCTCCTTTTAATGCAACAGAGTAAGGAAGTGCAGGCTTACAAACTGACAGTTCCAAATGAACAAGGCCTGAAAGAAGAGGGGTAACGACTAAAATACAGATACAAAGTAAGACCCATCTGACTGGCACAGTTACTACTTTGGAAATCAAGAGCGGGTGTTATTCCTAATGCCATAAGGACCGTGCCAAGGGCAAGGGAGGTATTTGGTGGCTAGGAAAACAAAACAGATGAGGACTTTCCCTACACGCTTAACCTTTAAGTATGAATTGAGAAAAGGAAAAGTGAGCATTGTTCTCTTATCTGTCCATACCAATCACTATCAGCACCCCAAACTATTCCGCGCACTAGCAGTCAGCCCAAGGCCTTCCCCTACCTAGAGGCCCCCGCTAGCCAAGGGTGCATTATAGAAACCTTGTTATCTACCTTATTTATTCGACTAAGAAGTCTACTAATTATATACTAATAATATAAGTCTACTGACTCAACTAAAACCACACTGGTTGTGGTGGAGATCACGAGTAAGGAAGAGGGAACAAACAAAACACTTCCAGTCTGCCTCTAGGAAGATGAAAGTGCTGAATTACTGGAAAATGTGACAGGAAATCATCAATTTGGATTATAAGGCTTTGGCATTTGTGATAATTTGAATAGAAGCCAAGGAGATTATATCTGAATAACATTAAAAATAACTACTTCTCGGCAGAGCTTGCCTTGGCGGGGGCAGCCCAACCCGGGAATACTTTGCCAGGCTGGGATGTGCAGTGTCCCGTTCTCTGGTTTTTTTAATAAGCCCTGCTTTTGGGCTTGAGGTAAGAGTGCTTCCTCCTGGAGGAGGCAGAATCTATAAAACCAAAACTGTAAAGGTTTAATAATGTTATTGAGGAAGGTCTTAATTAAATGGTACAGGGTTTAAAAGCATTATAATAATCCAAACTTTTGTATTAAAAAATATGTAACACTGTGTATTTAGCAATAGAGTTTATAAAATTAAGTTGGAAACTGATCGTTTCAGGATTTGCCTAAACTCTAGACACCGCTAGGATTTTCTTCAGGATTACTATTTTCCAAAACAGAATAAAAAGGTATTGGCTTGAGAGAATACTTCAAGTTTATAAGTAAAACCAATTTTTAAACTATACAAATACATAAATAGTCTGCCTGCCTACCTATAAATATCCAGCATACAGCTTTTAGAAGCAGTGCGTAAGGAATGTGGGTTGCTGGAGGGGAAAGGGGGTGGGGTGGGATGAATGGGTGATGGGCATTCAGAAGGGGACCTGTTGGGATGAGCACTGGGTGTTTTATGTAAGTGATGAGTCACTCAACTCTACTCCTGAAACCATTATTACACTATATGTTAACTAACCTGAATTTAAATTAAAAGGAAAATTGTAAATCAGGGTTCAAATCCCCATTCTTCACTTACCAGCTGTAACCTCAAGTTACTTCCCCTGTAAAGCCAGGCTCGTAGTACATATTCTTACAAGGCAGAGAATTACATGACTAATGTATAAAGTTTTTAGCACAGAACTTGGTCCATGGTGGCATTTTAAAAATTTTTTTTTTTTTTTTTTTTCAACGTTTATTTATTTTTGGGACAGAGAGAGACAGAGCATGAACGGGGGAGGGGCAGAGAGAGAGAGGGAGACACAGAATCGGAAACAGGCTCCAGGCTCTGAGCCATCAGCCCAGAGCCCGACGCGGGGCTCGAACTCACGGACCGCGAGATCGTGACCTGGCTGAAGTCGGACGCTTAACCGACTGCGCCACCCAGGCGCCCCCATGGTGGCATTTTAGAATGCCACCTGCCCTGCCCCTTGTCCAGGTGTCTGGCATATTGGTGTTGACATACAAATGCAGGTGCATCTACAGTATTTAGACTCCAAAGGCTGTCCAAAGATTCTCCCTACTCCCATAGGACTTAGCCATACATATTAGAACAAGTGATAGTAAGATAGTCAACTAGATTTGCATCTAACTTGGTGACAAAACAGTAAGGAACCCTGGCTTTCATATCTGCCTGCAGGCTACTACTAAAGGAGCTGAGGCTAGGATTGAAGAGGCAGCAGGAGATTCAAGGCACTCGGTCCAAACAAGAATTTATGATAGAAGCCCTCCAAACTCTGAACTAATATAAATCTATCCCGTTTATTACACTAATTCTCTTTTCTTTCTCTAGAAAACAAATGACGATGCAATTGATTTTGATTACACTGTTCTACTCCATGAATTCTCAACACAGGTAAAACATAGAATTGTATGTAGGTTAGAAGGTAGAGGAGGGAAACAGTAAAGTATCGTACAAACTGAGAAGGCACTTGGAGACCAAAAAACACAGCAGGCAGCTGCACCCAGTTTACACGGAGTTTTAGTCAGGGTGACTTACTGACGGGAGGATCGGCAGGTGATGACCGAGGCGCTGCGCAGCTGTTCTCTGCAAAGTCTGGACTGTTAGTGCACAGATTTTATAGAGCAAGGGGATGTGCAGAGGTCACTGTGGTGAGGTCAGCGGTCTAATATTTTCACAGACCTCGTGGTACCATCAGGGTTGGGGGCATGGGCACTAGGCAAGCTCTGCTAGTTACCAAAACATTAGGGGAGATCAAGACAAGCCTTCCTGCACTTGGGGCAGGGCATATTACCTCCAAGGGGCCTGGAACATGTTCCTGAGGGAGGTCAGTGCACAGACATGAGCAAGACGGAGGCTCAAAGACGGAGTCAGTATTGTCAGCACTCCTCTGATACAGAAATGCTTTTGCCAGAAATTTTTGCAGATCATAGTACTTTAGAACTCTTATTTTCCAGGAAATCATTCCTTGTCGTATTCACTTGGTCTGGTACCCTGGCAAACCACTTAAAGTGAAGTACCACTGTCAAGAGCTACAGGCACCAGAAGAAGCCTCTGGAACTGAAGAAGGTTCAGCCGTGGCACCAACAGAGCTCAATAATTTCTGAAAAGGAAAAAGGTCTGCTTATACCAAATTCTAAACAAAATGACTCTATTAAATAGTGTAAATCATTATTCTGGCAAAATAGGTAAGGTATAAAGTATTGTAATATTTTTTAGAAAGCCTGCAATTATAATACTTAACAATTAAAAGATGCTGGGGTTTTGTTTTTCGATTGGTTTGGTTTATTTTGTTAATTCTGGGAACACAGGCATACTGAACTCTGCTCAGCGCTAAACAGTTTACTCCACAAGTTTCTCAGGGTTTCAGCCCTAAAATGTAAAAGAAGAATCAATTGGTATATACTGTAATTGGATCAATAAGTATTTAGCAAAACAAAAATTGATGGTCTTACCTTTAAAGCTGTATTTCTCATTAGTTTGAACATAGCAAAGCCAACTATTTTCTGTTGCTAAATTCCTTCTACTTAGTATATAAAAAATATAATATAGTTCAATGAAAGCAAATTGCAGGGAAAATAATACCAGTTTAGAACAAACTTTAATTTTATCATTTCAAGCAAGTATTCTTTTTTTGATATCTACTTTTCTATATAAAATGTGTTCAGTGTGTGTTTATAGAGATTTGTATCCATAAGCAAAATTTGTGCTAAACTGAATTAAATGAACTCTTAATATTGCTTAATTCAAATTTTATAAATAAAGTGTTTCATGGATAAAGTGGAGTGTCTGCAAATGTATTAAATGGAAGAGTGATGTAACTGAAATTCTATCAAATATGTACAATTTTCATCTATAATGACAATTTGCACCCCAGTGTTGGCCTAAATTAATTTATAAAAGTAAATATAATATGTCCCGTAATCAAATTCAGTGGAGTACCTCCCCAAGGCAGGAAGAAGTGATCCAGGAAACGTAGCCATCATTTGCCTCTCAAAATTCCTATCCTTTGTAGGGGGAGAATTTAAATTTTCTTCTACCCATCAAGGTTCTTCCAGCTGGTCTAAGAATTAAAGGGGAAGATAAACAGGAGGAAAATAAAACAGTTTTACTACATGTGCAGAGAGGCTCAATAATGCACTTGAGACCTAAAGAAATGAAGGCAGTCAATTTTTATACTTTGAAGACAGAGTATAAATCTATAAGGACTTGACAGGACAAAGAAAACTTTGGGAGTTTCAATTGCTAAGGAATTCTTTTTTTTTTTTTTTTTTTTTTTACTGTTAGAGTGTGAGCAGGGGAGGGGCAGAGAGAGAGAGGGAGACACAGAATCTGAAGCAGGCTCCAGGCTCCGAGTGGTCAATACAGAGTCAGATGCAGGGCTTGAACTCACGAACCATGAGATCATGACCTAAGCTGAAGTAGGACACTTAACCGACTGAGTCACCCAGGCACCCCAATTAATAAGGAATTCTAAACAATTTGGGTTCAGGTAGGCAGTAACAAGTAACAAATGTTTTCTGTACAGACTTCTTTGCTCTAAATTTCCTATCTCTGATAAGGATGTCTCTTTACCTTGTGATACAGGAAGGGTATTTATTTCCTTTTCACATGGGGGGGTTTATTTCCTGCTTTCAGGAAGACAGAAGGGGATCCCAGTGTCTCTCCTGCATGGTCTTAAGTAATTTTTACTTAAAATAATATACCACAGTAGGACATTTTGGGGCGGCCTGCCCTTGGCTCCCACAGTTCCTTCCACCGAAGCTTCCCTGGAAGTTTCACACATTACAAGTTGAGCTGGTAGACTATTCCTTCTTGTTGAAACAGTGTCTTAATACTGACAATAGGTCAACCAACTTAAACTCATTTCAGAACACAGGTGTCTTCTCCACGTTAAGCCTATGGTTCAAAAAATCATGTAATAAGAGGCACTTTTATGGAAATAAAAGAAAAACAATGGTTAACGATTGAACCAAATTGTGAACCCATTTCTGAGTTCTGAGGGTAGCTAGTCAAGAGGATTTCTAGATGCAGGCTTAAAGCATCTTCAGATAGATGCTTTTAGGGCAGGTCTGGCAATGTGACAGATTTTCTTTGTAGTTTGCATGTTTCTGGTGATGGTTTTGAGTGGCCCATAGAACAACAGGCATGAAGATTATATATGAGCTGTTATGGTGATCTGCTATTCAGTTGGCAGGGCTTCAAGAAAAAGAAGTTTTAATTCTCAAATGATTCCAAGTCAAAAGGATGGGAAAAAAATAGAAGACATTCATTCGCTCATTTGAAGGGCGGTAGCCAGGCACTAGAGGAAACTAAAAGGAATCAGGATCTAGTCCAGTTTATAATGAACTGTATTAGAATCTAATTTACACAAAGGTGTGTTAGTGAAATAAAATTCTTCCCTCTATATTCACCCTTATTTTTACCAGAGTAAGGCTAATTTATTTGCAGAATAAATATAGTTTCAATAAACTTGGCTTGATTATTTACAGAAGTACAGCAAGAATAGTGATGGATCATACAGGCTGTTTTAAATCTGCTTTGCTTAAACTTTTTGTAAGGAATCTCTGGACTTTTAACAGCCTTTGAAGGCCCAGAAGCCAAGCCAAATATTTGCCATCAGACCTCGCCTGTAATACCTATCGTTTGGGGTTAAGTCCTCTCTTCTTGAGGTCCCCAAAGAACCCTGAGGTTCTTGCACCTGCAACAAAATGACCTTCTTTACTCACTTAGACTGCTTGGGAAACCTGTATCCAGCTTTTTCTAAGGAGCTTTATTCCAGTCAACCTTAAAGCTGTTCTGGTCATGTCTGAGTCTATGCATGTCTCCCTCAAATATGACATTTCAGTGAAAACCTTGGTAATACAACCAATGTTTCCAATTGTGTCCTGTTACAAGGAGAACAGATTTTTACTGAACTTATGGAAATAAAAATTATGAAAATGTAAGAATACTCACTGAGAGTTTAGGAACTCTGGAACAATCAGGGGGAAAAAGATAAAATATACCTTTGTGAACAAATTGAAACATTTGTCAAATTGCTGTAAGTCATAGTGTAAGAGAAAAACTTCCCTTAAATTTGAAAAAAAAACCCCAAAACATTAAAAAAAATCACTAATGGTTCTAATAAAAATGTCATAGAAATTATAATCTTCCTCTTCAGTTCATTCAGGCTCATGTTATTATTTCTTCTGCTGCTTGAATCCAGTTTTTCCACTAGTTCCAGAAATTCTTACCCAGTTCAGTTTTATAATCTTAAGGTCATCAGAAACCTGTACTCAGAATTGTTTCCACAAGTCTCACTGAAGATGAAACCCATCTGCAGGAAGCTTTTGTAAAAGCATCTAAGTAAAAGTAGAATTGTTTGTATATGAGAAAAGATTTAAAAATGGCCACGATGAGGGGCGCCTGGGTGGCTCAGTCTGGTAAGTGTCTGACTTCAGCTCAGGTCATGATCTCATGGTTTGTGAGTTTGAGCCCCACATCAGGCTCTGTGCTGTCAGTGCAGATCCTGCTTTGGATTCACTGTCTCCCTCCCTCTCCACCTCTCCCCTTCTCATTCTCTCTCAAAAAATAAAAACATTTAAAAAAATGTTGAAAAAAATGGCCATGATTAGAATGAATTGTAATGCATTTGATGAATAAATTTGGTTATTGCTGTGACAACACATCAAGATAATAACATACTAGCACATATAAGATTTCATTCAACTTTTAAAACATTTTAATAACATATCTACACAAATATAATCTAAGAGGGTTTAGTATCACTTCTTTGACAATTCTTCCAATGTAACTGAACATGATAAATAAGCCCAGTTAGCTTAATACGTACTTTTTTATATGGAGAACAGATCTTCTGAAATGTTCTGTGGGCCCTCTGGAATATTTCAGTTAGACTGTGGTCAAAAGAGGGGCACCTACCTGGTTCAGTCGGTTAAGTGTCAGACAGGCTCAGGTCATGATCTCACAGTTCGTGGGTTCGAGCCACAGCTCAGAGCCTGAAGCCTGCTTCGGATTCTCTCTCCCTCTCTCTGCCCCTCCCCTCGCTCATGCTCATGCTCTCTCAAAACTAAATAAATGTTAAGGAAAAAAAAAAAAAGTTGTGGTCAAAAGACTTCATTTTAGACTTTAATCCTGGCAAGTTTCTCAAAAAATAGCAGAAGGTTTGAACATTTGATTAAATAGGCTCACAGATCATTCTGAAACCATACTTGTCTGTTTAACCAAAGTGATAAAAGATTTCAAAGGCAAGTGCAGAAGGTTATATGTTGTGAGTAAAGCTTAGCTCTTTTAATAGTAAGACGAGACTTGGGTTTTTTGATAATCAAAGACCCAACAGAGACAAAACATAGAATCTTTGTTTTTCTAGGCAGATTACATTAAAAGTAAAGGAAAACTTTGTATACAAATTTTATAAAAAGCAAATCAGTAACTTAAGAAAAGGTTTTCCTTTTAAAAAATTTTTTTATTTTTATTTTTATTTATTTATTTATTTTTTTTTTAATTTTTTTTTCAACGTTTATTTGTTTTTGGGACAGAGAGAGACAGAGCATGAATGGGGGAGGGGCAGAGATAGAGGGAGACACAGAATCGGAAACAGGCTCCAGGCTCTGAGCCATCAGCCCAGAGCCCGGCGCGGGGCTCGAACTCACGGACCGCGAGATCGTGACCTGGCTGAAGTCGGACGCTTAACCGACTGCGCCACCCAGGCGCCCCAAAAATTTTTTATTTTTAATGTTTATTTTTGAGAGAGAGAGAGTGCAAGGAGGGGGAGGGTTAGAGAGAAAGGGAGACACAGAAGCTGAAGCAGGCTCCAGGCTCAGAGCTGTCAGCACAGAGACTGACACCAGGCTCAAACTCATGAACCACAAGATCATGACCTGAGCCAAACTTACTGAGCCACCCACGCGCCCCTGTTTTCAACAGAGAAAAACCAAATTCTAATTTTGCAACAGTGTACTTTTGATAAAACACATCCTTAAGGAAATTTATTTTAATCTTAGCCAGTACTGGACACAAATAAAATTCCTTTCCAAAGCTTCTTTTGCTATAAACCTTTCACAACATTAAAAAAAATAATTTTATTTATTTATGAGAGCCAGAGAACATGAGCAAGCAGGGGAGGCGCATAGAGAGAATCCTAAGCACGTTTGGAGCTGCCAGCGCAGAGCCAGACTCGGGCTCTATCTCACCAACTGCGAGATCAGGACCTGAGCAGAAATCAAGAGTTGGACGCTTAACCGACAGAGCCACCTAGGCACCCTGAGATATACTGGCTTCTTATCACAGGTGCCAGGGTCTTGGCATAACAGCCTTTTTAGCAGTTTTTATTTCAAAAAAGCCTCTTTTCCCTTTTTAAAATTCTATCTCCAGTGAAATAAAAGCAAAAATAAACTATTGGGACTACATCAAAATAAAAAGATTCTGCACAGCAAATGAAATAAGCAACAAGACTAAAAGACAAACTGTTGAATGGGAAAAGATATTTGCAAATGACATATCTGATAAAGGGTTAGTATCCAAAATATATAAAGAACCGATACAACTCAACACCCCCAAAACAAATAATCCAATTAAAACCGGGCAGAAGACATGAACAGACATTTCTCCAAAAAGACATCCAGATGGCCAACAGTTACATGAAAAGATGCTCAACATCACTCATCACCAGGGAAATACAAATCAAAACTACAATGAGATATCACCTCACACCTGTCAGAATGGCTAAAATAAAAAACACAAGAAACAAGTGTTGGAGAAGTTGTGGAGAAAAAAAAAACCTTGTGCACCGTTAGTGGGAATGCAAACTGGTATACCCACTTTGGAAAACACTATGGTGTTTCTCCAGCAAGTTAAAAATAGAACTACTCTATGATCCAGTAATTGCACTGCTGGGTATTTACCGCATAAATATAAAAACACTAATTCAAAAGAGTACATGCACCCCTATGTTTATAGCAGCATTATTTACAATAGCCAACACATGGAAGATGAATGGATAAAGAAGAGGTAGTACACACACATAGCAATATCATTTAGTAATAAAGGATGAATTCTTGCCATTTGCAATGATATGGATGGAGCTAGAGGGTATAATGCTAGGAGAAATCATAGACAAATACCATATGATTTCACTCATATATGGAATTCAGGAAATAAACAGACGAGCAAAGAAGAAAAAAAAGAGACAAACCAAGAAACAGACACTTAACTATAGAGAACTGAGAACAATAATGGTTACCAGAGGGAAGGTGGGTTGGCAGATGGGTGAAATAGGTGAAGGGGATCAGAGTTCACTTACCATGATGAGCACTGAGTAATGTGTAGAACTGTTGAGTCACAATATTGTACACCTGAAACTGATATAATACTATATTCTAACTATACTAGAATTAAAATTTAAAACCTAAAAAAAAAAACCCAGGGTGGGCCTGAATGGTTTCTAGAGTTCCATTTCTGGTTTTGTAGCAATTTGTAAGACAAAGACTGTTGTTTCCAAGTCCCTCAAAGAAATGAATTATAGCCTAAATATCTATGGGTTGACCTGCCTTTTCCTTTTTAAAAGTTTTTATTTTCTTATTTATTTGGAGATAAAGTGGGGGAGGGGCAGAGAGAGAAGGAGACGGAGAATCCCAAGCAGGCTCTGTGCTGTCAGAGGGGGGTTGGATCCCATGAACCGTGAGATCATGACCTGAACCAAAATCAAGAGTCAGACGCTTAACTGACTGAGCCACCCAGGCACCCTGATCTGCCTTTTTAATTAAAGTTTTAGTTTTTTATAGCAGGAAGATTTTCAACTAAAAAGGGAATCAAAAGATTTATGCCTTTGTAAAATCTGTATCAAGCATTTTAACAAAAGCCTTTTTTCTGAGTATAGAATTTAACCTTGGCTTCTATTAGTGCCTGAAAATTGGTCTTCCCCAATTCATTTGTAGGAGGGCCATGAGAAATTTTGGTCTTCTGTTTCCTCTCTGAAGGGAGGGTTTCTCCAGGGGACTGCCTGGACTAATAACCATAGTATAATCATGGGGTGGTAGAACTCACCTTAGAAGCCAGTCAAGGTCTCTGTGAGTGGGGTTGTAAATAACCATTAATCTAATTCTTCTCTAAATTTGGTAGGATCTTCTGAAAGTGGAGGAAAAAAGGCTTTTTAATTCACAGGATCTGCTGCTGTTCAGGAGACATGCAGTTTTTATAATGGCAGGGTCTAGGATACATCTGTAAAGGTCACTGCACAGAAATGCCTAAAGCTGAAAGAGCCTGATTGAAGCAAAGTGAGCCCTATGGCCTGTCCCAGGTGCTTCTGCTGAATTCCCTTTCTAGCTTTCAGCGTTTGCATGACTAGCCTGAGTAGCCTGTCTACTTTAAAACTAGAGATTAGACCAGAGTGTTCTCTGTAAATCTTCTAGGGAAAGTTAACACAGGCAGATGGGGCTGGATTTTAAAAAAGGGAATTTATGTTGGATGTGGACATTAATGTCTTTTTTTTTTTGAGAGAGAGAGGTTGGGGGGAGAGAGAGAGAAAGAGAGAGAGAGAGAGAGAGAGAGAATGCACAAGTAAGGTGGGAGGTGGTGCAGAGAGAGAGAGAGAGGCCCAGAATCCAAAGCATGCTCCAGGCTCTGAGCTGTCAGCACTGAGCCCGATGTGGGGCTTGAACTGGTGAACTGGGGGCTCATGACCTGAGCTGAAGTTGGACACTCAACCGAGTCACCCAGGCGCCCCTGGACATTAATGTCTTAAGTCTAATTTTTTTTTCGTTTCATCCAGGGAGTCCCTCAGGTTAGTCATTACACTAATCAGATAATCAAGAACTCTCCATAAATAATTTTTTTCTTTCAAATTCAGCCAATTCAAAGGATCTCTCTTCTGGACACTGACAAGTAGGATCTTATTAATTTCAGTAGCAGCTCAAAACAATAAGACCTTTTATGGCTTAATCAAAGGTGCAAGATGTGTCCCTAGACAGGACATAGATGATGCAACCCCTGTCATACAAAAGTTTACTCCCCAAAATTATCTAATTAAGCAAAGGACTTTGTTGCACAGGCAGTAAGGATGCTGTAGTGAAAATGGTGTTGCCGGTCTCCCACAAAAATGAATAGATCTGCTAATCTGTGACACCAGGCAAGCACAACTACAATGGAATTTTCCAACACTAACAAGCAACGAAGGACAAGACGACAAAGGCTCAGGACCTTATGGACCAGGACGTTTTATGAGAAACTCCCCTTGAGAACTGGCACAGCCAAAGTTCTTGTAAAAAGTACAAAGTGCTGCTTGTAACTGCACACATCAGAACCCAGGTCTATTTGGCCACCAAGGTGCCCCCAGTAAGTACCATCCAGGCGGCGAAGACCAGAGAGAATATTCTTACTGACCACAAAGTCAAGCTCTTAGGACATATGACAGGATAAAAGGAAAAATCTCGTCTGGTCTTTCTAAGCTTTAGCTTGGTGTTGGGTCTCTCAGAGCCAAATACCCAGGAGGGATGTGCCGTGCGGTTGTGGATTGTGTGGTGTTTGGCAGATGCTTACTGTCAATCTAACCTGTTCTGTGACCAACTTTCCTAACATAGGGGAGTCCCTGAGTTCGGTGGTGAGCACTCTAACAGCTTTTAAGTGCTCAACCCATGCCCATCCATTTTGAAGCTTTGGCTTCCAAGATTTCCTCTGGCAACAGCCTTTCCCTCATGTGCCCATTAACCCACAGCAAAGTTTATCTAAACAGACAGCAGTCTGATAAGAACCATTAATTCATCATTCTGTGAGGTTGGCTCAAACAGCAGGCTTCTAGACCCTGTGCCTGCTTTCTGCCCTATGATTCGTTTTCATAACAAATGACACAAAAGAGACAAAGGAAAAC
Source organism: Prionailurus bengalensis (assembly GCF_016509475.1). Classification (NCBI taxonomy): domain Eukaryota; kingdom Metazoa; phylum Chordata; class Mammalia; order Carnivora; family Felidae; genus Prionailurus; species Prionailurus bengalensis. The sequence goes on from NC_057350.1 coordinate 107,027,496, forward strand.
CAAGACCATCTCTGGGAGGAAACGGATCACTAAAACCGAGAGTACTCACCCACATTTTTACCAAGACTTGCTAAGCCCAATGACTTAGTTCCACATTATTTTTTCCTGCTACTCTAAAGGAAAAAAAAAAGATTCTCATTACTCTCACTCCACTAGATTTGGCAGATGCTTACTGCCAAATCTGGGAGGCTAACATGGTAAAAAATCTTACCTTCTGCTGGTTGTGGATCAGATGTCCCAATATTTCAAAACTGCAGAATCTTCACAGCAATTCTCCAGTGGAAGTTGATCCTGCCAAATATGCCAACTGTAGGGGAGGAATTTAAATTTTATTCTTTCCATCAAGGTTCTTCCAGCTAGTCTAAGAATTTAATTGGTATTAGACAGATTAACAAGGTGGGGGGGGAGGTTTTTTTACATGTGCAGAGAGGCCCAATAATGCAACTGAGACCTAAAAAATGGGCAGGTTTTTTTGTTTTTTGGTTTTTTTTTTACTTTATAGACAATCTGTGAGGAATTAACAGGATAAAGAAAACTTTGGGAGCTTCAATTAGTAAAGAATTCTAAACTGAATTTGGGCTGGGATAGTAAATTAGTAACAAGTAACAAGGGTTGTTTGTATAGCTTTCTTGGCTTTAGCTCTAAATTTCCTATCTCTGGTGATAGGCTGTGTTTTCACCTTGTGTTATAGAGAGGGTGCCTTTTTGCATGATTTATTTCCTCCTTTCAGGGGCATAGATGGTGTGGTCCAAGTGTCCTTGTGCCTAGTCTCTTAAGCAACTTTTATTCAAAATAATCAATATACCAAAGCGGGACATTGTGGGGTGGCCTGCCCTTGGCCATTTAATGGAATGCTTGTATCAGTCTCAAAACTTGTTAGCCAGGTTCCTTGGCGAGTAACTGAGTAGGAGGCATCAGCTTTAAAATATACCAAAATATTACTTTTAAGTCTACCCTGTTAGAAAATTAGAAGAGTTTATACTGAAGCAAAAAATTTTATAGACATGGACTATTACAAAATAAAAACTAGGATGATATGGTTACTTTTTAGATCTAGTTTATGTATTTTTACTTTTTAGATCTAGTTTATATGTTTTTCTATTTAAACCCCAATCCTTTGTATTCACCTTCCCAAAATCTGCCTGATTTAAAGAACCATTAAGTATTCTGAAGCACAGGAAACAACCATTTAAATGAAACAACAGATCTCCCACCTATATAATAATGCAAAGAAAAGACCTTTTCTAAAATATCAGTCTAGGGGCGCCTGGGTGGCTCAGTCGGTTAAGTGTCCAACTTCAGCTCAGGTCATGATCTCGCAGTTCATGGGTTCGAGCCCCACATCGGGCTCTGTGCTGACAGCTCAGAGCCTGGAGCCTGTTTCATATTCTGTGTCTCCCTCTGTCTCTCTGACCCATCCCTGTTCATTCTCTCTGTCTCAAAAATCAATCAATGTTAAAAAAAATTAAAAAAAATAAAATATCAGTCTACAACAATTAAATCATGACAAGACCAAGTCAAAACCAAAACCTCTACCTGAAGTTCCCTAAGTAATCTTCAAAAAAGGTCTGGAGAGCATTATAGTACTAGCATATTCAATGTCCTGTGATCTTTAATCAACTTTTTAGTATCACATTAAGGGCCAGAAAGGGCTTTCAGCTTTCTAGTCTCACTTATCTCAAAGTCCTCTTCCTCATAAAAGCATTTTTTAAATTAGTGAGATTAAGCTCACAAATATGACCATTATTCAATCAGATTTAACCCTTTTACAGATTTCAGTATAACAGATTATGAAGAGGAATTCTACAGACAACACACAAACACAACTAATTGTCTAAATTTATAAAACATCCAAAATTTAAACCAACTAAATATTCCTAATATCACTATTAGAACATCTTAAATTGCTGACCAAATTTTACTATTGATTTTGTCAGCTAACTGCAGAGAAAAGTTACTTCATCTGCCTTGACATAAAATGAAAAACTCTTAAAATCCCTAAGTCTTCTTTTCATTAAGAGTCCAAATTCTTCCAGGGCACCTGGATGGATGGTGCAAGTTGGTTAAGGGTCCGACTCTTGATCTCAGCTCAGGTCATGGTCTGAGGGTTCGTTAGTTCAAGCCCCATATCAGGCTCTGCACTGATGTTGCAAAGCCTGCTTGGGATTCTGTCTCTACTTCTCTGACCCTCCCCCACTTGTGCTCTTTCTCAAAATAAATAAACTTAAATTAAAAAAAAAAAAGTCTAAATTCTTCCAAGTCACTGAGCCAATAATGGGTATATACAGCATCACATTTATTTTCCTTATCTCTAGAACTTTCAAAATTTTAAGACACACAAAATACCAGGATTTTGTCTGCATTCCATTGCCTTCTACTTTCATTTTTCCTACCTGGATTATTAATTGTTAGAAATGAAACACATTCTGAAAGTCAGTTGGAAGTTTCTCTATTTGCTCCTGAATGACAGTTCTTCATGACATAAGAGTTTATTCCAGTTTCCCTCAGGTTAGAAAATTCTATGACCTGTTCTGTGACCTTTCCTAGCTTTCAAAGTCATACTTTCACCTAACTTGCTTCCTGGCACTTATTTGAATGGATAAATGAATGAATGAATGCTCACAATAAATTGTAAATACAACAGACTATTTCAAGGATGCACTCCAGTGTTAGTTCTTTTAAGACACTTTAAAAGCAACAATTAAAGCTCTCATTCAACAATTTATAGTGTTAGCAATGCAAATAGGTGTCTTCTATAAAGGGATATACTTCTGCATGTCACAATTTACTACTACCTCGTGGATGTCTAGTTCCATTTGCATCAATTTAAAAACTCATCTGGATTTTAAAAATATTAAAGATGAAAATGTCTAACACTTCAGAATTGATAAAATTTTAGTGATTTAAAACTAAACAAGTGAGCAAGGAGGAAAGAAATGGCGGAAAATTGACCATATTTCTTTAAAGGTAAAGTTATCAAACTGAGAACCTATATCCCAAACTCTAACATCATACAAAAGAGCATTAATAATACAACACATCTAAACAAATCTTCCATTTCATGTCTTGGAGGTGCAAGAAATACTGGTCTTTAAACTTTCCTGTATATTCGAATCAAGTGGAAAACTTTTAATGATTTTTTTAACTTTTAATGTTTATTTTTGAGAGACAGAGAAAGAGAGAGAGAGAGAGAGAGACAGAGGGAGAGAGAGACAGAGAGAGAGTTGGGTGCTGAGCTGTCAGCACAGAGCATGACACGGGGCTCGAACCCTTGAGCCATGAGATCATGACTTAAGCCAAAGTTGGAGGCTTAACTGACTGACCCACCCATGCGCCTCTCAGGTGGAAAACTTTAGATCTTGGGGTGCCTGGGTGGCTCAGTCGGTTAAGCCTCCGACTTCAGCTCAGGTCACGATCTCACGGTCTGTGAGTTCGAGCCCCACGTCAGGCTCTGGGCTGATGGCTCAGAGCCTGGAGCCTGCTTCCGATTCTGTGTCTCCCTCTCTCTCTGCCCCTCCCCCGTTCATGCTCTGTCTCTCTCTGTCTCAAAAATAAATAAACGTTAAAAAAAAAAAAATTAAAAAAAAAAAAGAAAAAAGAAAACTTTAGATCTTGAATCCAAAGGATCCAAGTATCTAGGGGCTGGAAATGGGAGTTTCTTCTTAAACTCCCCATGTGACTTTTAAAGTGCAGTCAGAATTAGTGGGTTGGGAATCACTGCAATACTGACTACCTAGAGCTGTTACTTGTCTCCAACACAAGTAATACGGTCTTTCTTGCAGCGCCCTCTTCGGATCCTCTGTCCCCTTCTCTCTCTGCCCCTCCCGGCTTGCACTCTCTCTCAAAAAAACAAATAAAACATTAAAAAAATATTAGCCAACAATTATCCTTCATTACAGTAATAGATAAAAACCCTCATTTATGAATATTCTCTTTTTTTTTTTGGCTACAGACTTTGGTTCGGATGCGGTCTCTTCCAATTTTAACCAAACTAATTAGCAAGAGATGGCAAGAGATGCAGGTTCTGTTCCTACATCTGTCCCTACGTGATCCCGCTCTTGTTACTCCCATCAGTCAGCCTGTGTTTTTGCCTATGAAATGCTGGTGTTAGATTAAATATCTAGATTCTTTTCTGATGGTCTGTCTTTATAAGCAGAATGTTTACCAAGTTAAAAACACATCCAAATTTATCCACCACAGTTCTGATATTCCTAACTATTGGCAATAGCCAGAGAAACTGAGCTAAATTCTAGGAAGGTATTTCCTCATCGGGAACAATTTTCAAAGTCATCACTAATAGTACAAGAGGCTGATGAAATGCCAAAGCAACAGTATTATTCAGGCTTGATACTACTATACAGCAACACACATATTCATAGGGAAAATGAACTTGGTTTGATGAATACAGCTATTTATCAACTTGAAAATTTAACAAGCTGTGTGATTTTAGATGAATTACTTACCTTCTCTGTGTTTTTGCTTCCTCTATTACAAAACAGACACAGTAATCGTACTTTCATAGGGTTGTGAAAACTATATTAGATAGTGCATTTAAAGCATTTAGCAGATGCCTTGAAAACATGCTCAATACTTGAAAAAATCTTTTTCTAGAAACCTTAAGTTATAAAACCAAACCTATAAGTCAAGAATAAAAAGGAATTTAAAATAATTATTTTATCTCTATTATCCACTAAGGGAAAGGACCAGGATATGTCTGTCACATCAGATGATTTGGGGATGAAGTAATTCTAAACAACATGGTAGAACTGTCTGGGAAAGTCCCACCTATTCTAGAAACAAAAACTTAACATTTGTTCTTTCACCATGTCAGTGAATACAATATATGATAAATTCCAACAGACCCCAATTCAACTAGCATTTACCAAGTGAATGAAACTGACAAGGCAGCAACTACGTAAATTATATTTTATTATTCAGAGCTTCAGAGAGATTAAAATAGGTAAGAATAAAATATGCAAGCATCTGCTTTTCATTTCAAAGGTCCACAAGAAACTAACATAAAAACAGGCAGTTACAAATGTGCAGAAGCCACAAGTTGAAGCAATCACCTATACATAAAACAGCTAGAAATTTACTAGCCATTTTAATATTCCCATGAAGAATCTGAGAAATGTTCTCTACTACGAACATATGAAATCCACTCTTAAACAAAAAAAGTTTGTTCAACTGTGCGTTGGTGGTACAGTGGTGAGCACAGCTGCCTTCCACAAAAAAGCCTGCTCATTAAAAGAGGACACCCCAAGAAGTGTCATGATACATGCAATTCACTTTCAAATTATTGTTCAGAGCAAAACAATAATTTAAAAAAATTTAAATACAAAGGTATGAGATATAAACAGATAAAGCAAATATGACAAAATAATTACTTGATGAACAAACTGTTAACAAGGTTGTTCATTATTATAAGGTCTAGATGGATTGTACAGGCCTGTTCTTTGTACTGTTTTAGCTCTTCTAGATGCTGAAAATTCTTAGGACAAAAAATTCAGAAAGGAAGTTGACATACCATTCTTAGAAGTATAACTGAAATCAGTCTCTTCCCTTAAATATTAAATATATTTCAGTAATAATCATATTTTATTTGAGGTGTTTCAATGAACTATAAAACCAATCAACAGAGTTGAGATATACATAGAATTGTCTTTGAATATAACAGAAGTTCCTGAATATAATAGAAAGGGCTTCTAAAATTTGTTTCAGCGTGAGTTCTTTCCACTGGAATCCATTAAAGTATCTAAATCTTGAAGATTCAGTTACAGCTAGTAAGCTTAAAGTGAGGGAAGTTAGTTCTTGGCTTTTCCTTTTTTTACAGGAAGTTGACCTGTAGCTTCTAAATACTTATTGATGAGGTCTTCTTGTGTGGCCGGTGAACATGGCTGATATCTGCAGTACTCCATTGTGTATTCTCCCTTTCCCTAAGAAATTAAAACAACAACAAAAGAGATTTTGTTTGTTGTGGTACAACTACCAAGGAAAAGTCATGCAAAGACAAGATTTCACATATTTGAGTGCTGTGTAGGGTGGTTTCTTAAAGAACACTAAAGTAAAGTTTAAACACCTGCTTACCTCTGTGCATGACCTAAGTTCAGTGGAATAACCAAACATATCATTTAGAGGGACCTGTAAACAAACACAGTAGATATTTTAGTATTGTTTATTGAAAAATATTTTAGAAAAGACTTGTAATTCCTTTAGACTTAGGTTTCTACTAACCACTCTTGATTTAAAAGAATTAAAAGACAGAGAAATCTATTTTTGTTTTATCGCAAGTAAAAGCCTTATTTAAAAATAATTTCATTTGAGGGGTGCCTGGGTGGCTCAGTCAGTTAAGCAAATAACTCTTGATTTTGGCTCAGGTCATGATCTCATGGTTTATGGGTCAGAGTCCCATGTAGGGCTCTGCACTGACAGCGTGGAGCCTGCTTGGGATTCTCTCTCTCCCTCTCTCCCTGCCCCTCCCCAGCTCAGGCGTACTCCCTCTCTTCCTCTCTCCCTCCCTGTCTCAAAATAAATAACACACACAAACACACACACACACACACACACACACACACACACACACACACACTCATTTGACAGTCACAACTAGAAACCAAATCTTTCTGTTTCACAGGGTGGACACTACTGACAGCCTTCCCTCCTCAGAACCTCCACACTCTGGCTGCAGCTCAAGCAGTGAGAAGTGTTTCTCCCATGAAAACGTCAATACAGCTTCCCTCTGGACACCTCAATATGCTGATAGTAGTGTGTTCTAGGCGGCCTTATGTAATGTGACATATGCAGGCAATGGACTTCAATATGATCCCAGTAAATCAGGGAGAAAATGATAAAACAGCTATACAAATAAAGCTTATAATGAGAAAGACACATAACTATGTAAGAAAACGACATATTCATAAAGGCACACATAAATCTTATTTTTAGCTTAGCAACTTAAGAGTTGCTCTAATAGCAAATTATAAAAATTGCCACACATATCTAAGCCACAAATACAACACTCAAGTAACCAGGATAATGTGTCAATTTGCTCTACACTGTCCAAAAACAAACTTTCATTTCCTTCTGTGGTTACTAAAAGCAAGATTGTCAGTGACCAATAGTACTTACCTCTGCATACAGCGTGAAATAGTCCTCAATCCCATCTTGTCCTGTGATTACCCCATGGCGCTTGTTAATTCCCGCAATCACTGGTCCCTGAAATTCATTTGGGGCTATGACTTCCACAGACATAATAGGTTCAAGAATACATAATGTTGCATTTGCCAAAGCTGGATTAAAAAAAATTTACAAATTAGTTTATTAATATTTAGACAAATGGTAACTCTTTTCTACTAGATATACAAAAAGGAAATAGAGGGTGTCCTCCAAAGGTATACACATGAGTGACGAGGTTAAAATATTTGACCTGGACTTTTTTCTAGTAGCAGTAATAGTCCCTCTCCTAAACAGAAATTCCAATAAGATAATACATAATTATAGTACTAATATTTCTATTACTTTATTTTCATCCTTAAACATTATTAAGCTGCAGAGAATAATATAAAAGAGGTCTTCACATAACATTCAATCAAGTCCTTTACATCTAAACTATCCAGTTGAGGGTTACTTATTTTCTCCCTCTGAATACTTTCAGGAATAAAGACAACTAACTGTTAAGTCTTTGACCAGATAAACTGATTCTTTATGGTTGGTCCCTAGAAGATGATTATTTTTATCATCAAATAACTTTTATCATATATTTGGAGAAAATTATCAAGTCACACCTGAGATCTGTCTTTCCTTTTCTAAACAATTTCAACATGTTATTGAGAATCAGAAGACCAGGGTTCTAGTTTCTGCCCTACCCCTAATAAGTTATATGCCCCTCATAAGTTTCTGCCCTGCCCCTAATAAGAAACCAGGCCTCAAGTTTCTTCACCTGCAAAATAAAGACCCTGGATGCTAAGAGACATTGAAGCATTAAAATGTGTATGCCCAATGTGTGTGTCCAGGCTGCTTTTTTATCCCCCTTAATATGTAACCAGAATACCTCTTACTGTGACAAATGCTGAGGTTTAACTGTAACAATGTGAAGAGAATAGAATAAAATTTCAAACATTCATATTTAAATTTAATGTTATGATAGTATGGAGTATTACTTCAGCCTTAGACTGGATGAATTATCTCTAAATAAAAACTTTAAGCAAAACACAGAAAAGATGTCAAAATATTTTAAGATAATCATAGTTTTCCCAGCATTAATTTGTTTATAATTAATTAGCAATCATTCTTGTATATTAATTAAAGCACTTCTCCTAAAGACACTCTTAGCTTAAGTGCAATAACTATAAGGAAGGCAATTTAATATACTTGGATCTCTTTGAAATATTTTCTAATTCAAATCAAAGCTCAGACCTACCTTTGACTAATTAGTCCTAATTAGTGAATTTTGTTCTAAAAAAGAGAAATAACTGAACTCTGCAGACTCCTAAGCTCTATCATCTAAGCCCCGGAGAACCCTATACAGACATCTAAAACAGCAGACTAACAATTCTATGCAGTAGAAACAGCTCTATTTCTCATGACGTCTTGGGTTCTCACAACAGTAGAGCTTCCTTGGCTCTAAATAAATGCAATTAATGCAGAAAAAGGCACCCAGGAAGATGTGTGCAGACAAGATTTAGTACACACTATCTAGTATTTTCCATAGGTGAGTAACATGAGAGAGCTAGATTGTGAAAGGGTCAGTTTTAAAGGGAAGGAAGGGCTAAGCACACAGTGCCCATACTTAATTGTTGAGGATGTCCCGTCCAGTTCTCAGTTTCCTATTCTCACATCCTGCTTTTCTCCTTTTACACCCTTCTTCCTCCCTCAATTCACTGGCTGACTCACTTCCAAAGAATCTTGCCCTTACTCACGCCTTCTTCTAACCCCCTGTGACAACACTCCAGAGGTAATTCACCCTGCTAATATTCAATAGTCATATGGCAGCCAACTCCTAAAAGCATTTTTTTCTTCAAGCAGATCCATGTATGTGGTCTACGGCTTTTTACGATAACGAGTAAAGATACCAGTATCAGCGTGGGAACTTTTAAGCCTGAAGTGGTGGGCAGGGGGGATATTATTTTTATTTCAGCCCACCAGGAATAACACTGATAAGACCAGGCCAGATTCTGAAGAAGCCATATGAGGCGGTAGTCAAAGGCTAGGACTTCTGTCTGGGGTTTAACTCTCAGCTCTGCCACTATCATGTAACCTTGAGCCATTCAATTAACTGCTCTGAGTCCCAGGTTTTCTCAACTGTAAGGTCATTGTGAACATTAAGATATGATCAGCATAAGACATAGCACATAAGTGATCGATACATGTTATTATGACCACTTGAGGCAAGAAGCTGGGGAATGGGTGGCATGTCACAGTACTAAGTCAAAGGTAACATGAAGGAAAGAGTGATTAGCATTCACTGCCCAAGTCTGCATGCTCAAGTGTTTTCAAATACATTCTTATATTTAATTTTACATTCTTTCGTTTAATACTGTGGAATTACTATCTCCAAGCAGCCTGGGGAAGTTCCAATGACTTGCACATCTCCACACAGTAAATGTGGAGCAGAGCTGGGATTTAAACTCAAAGCCCATCACATAATGGGGCAGGAGATCAAAGAAAGGGGACTGTCAAGTTAAATGAGCTAACCCTTATTTCCAGGCTTTTATTTCTCTTGTAGATTGCCACAAGTGTGATGTTTCTGGGGAGACCAAGCATAGTTCTTTTTCTAAAACCTGGCCACAGAAAATGATGGCAATGGTCACACCTGTGGCCAAGCAGAACCTCCAATTTTATATTTCAGTTTTAGTTACATCACTGATTAATCTCCGGGACAAAGTTTAAACTGTGACTCAACACAGTTCCAATTTTCATTTTTTTTTAATGAAAACATACCTGAGAATTTGAATTATTTTTCTTCCAATTTTGATAATAGAGAATAGCTCATAAGCCTCAGCTACCCTGATACGGGGCTCATTTATTAACGTTTTCACCCCCAAACTCTCATATGGCATTCAACAGAGGAATACGAATGAAAAGTTGATTTTCTTACTGAACTAAGAATTTCCTTTTACCCTCATACACTTTTGTCTTTTAGTCATGGGTGATTAAGTAACAGATGGGGAAACAGCAACGTAATTAATTTTCATGCCAGTACCCTGCTTATTTACACGTTTACCTGGCAAAAAACAAAATTCCCAATTACCATCTAGTGCACACCCACCAGGCAGTTAATCACACTTAAATAATTAAAAAAGCAAATGGCACATATTCAACTGTTTAGTTAATATTCACATACAGACTGTTTTCATGGATATGTATGTGTATACAATGGGCATATATATCTACATTTAATTATATTTCATACAGGAGCAATTAAAAAAGATGATAAGGCTAGTTGTTAACTGACAACCATACCAATTATCTGGCTTTGGGTAAATTCTATCTTCAGGAAAGCTACCAATTTCCAGTCAAGAACCAGCATAGAACAATTGGTGATTTCTAACTTAACTGTAATTGTAGAATGTATCACAATACATATGTATATCAAATCATCATGTGTACACTTAAAATATCTTACAATTTTGTCAGTTATACTGCAACAAAGCTGAAAAAAGTACATAAAGTGATTATAACTAATTTGTCTATCTTAATATATATTAAAGTGATAAACATCCTAGAGGGGAAGAGATAGGTGTTTTGTTTTTAATTTTTTTTTTTTAACGTTTATTTATTTTTGAGACAGAGAGACAGAGAGCATGAACGGGGGAGGGTCAGAGAGAGGGAGACACAGAATCTGAAACAGGCTCCAGGCTCTGAGCTGTCAGCACAGAGCTCGATGCGGGGCTCGAACTCACGAACTGTGAGATCGTGACCTGAGCCGAAGTCAGATGCTTAACCGACTGAGCCACCCAGGCGCCCCAAGAGATAGGTGTTTTAATGTGAATCATGCCTAACAAAATCTTATTTTCTTTGTGACTTAATTTCCCATTTTCCTATCAACACAATCTTTAGATTATGACAAGATTTCCAAACCACAGATTTTGACTGCATTTTTAATAAAGAAAATGAAGGATTTTCTCTCCTATTCACAAGTGAAAAACGAAAACACAAATTATGAATGGCTTCCACTGGTTTAAGTAATATAAGGAATTAGAGCCTGGTCAAGAAATGAGTGACCTTCTCCAACCACTGCCCCACACCTGATCATAGATGCAAATGGAAAAACAACATGAAATCAAAGTCCAAAATTCATACAGAATCAATAAAACTGTGATTTATAGAATGCTTAAAAAATGTGCTATGATTTATCTGATTTTCCACTGTCCATTTTGATACTCTTTGATAAAAATATTTCTGAGATGTTTTGTGAATCATAATATAATTACCCTGTGTTAAGACACTTATGGACATTATTAATAATGAATACAGAAGAGATGACAAAGAGAATAAACTTTCTGGGTTCAAGATACAAGTTTCAAGTTCCTTTGTTGAATAACCCTGACGTGAAATTGCTGTGTTACTTGCTTTTCTCTTTTAAAAGCAATGGATCAGGGGCGCCTGGGTGGCTCAGTCAGTTGAGTGTCTGACTTCGGCTTAGGTCATGATCTCATGGTTTGTGAGTTCGAGCCCCGTGTCAGGCTCTATGCTGAGTGCTCAGAGCCTGGAGCCTGCTTCCAATTCTGAATCTCCCTCTCTCTCTACCCCTTACCCGCTTTACTCTCTCTCTCAAAAATAAACAAACATGAAAAAAAAAAAAAAGCAATGGATCAGATATATTTGCCATTGTTTAGGTTTCTGGTTCATCAGGGTTTTAATACACCTTTATTCTGTGCGAGAAAGGGTCACAATGTTAGCAGTTTTGCACAAGGTCTGCACTGTGAAGTTTACCGAGTTCATTCAAAATACTTTGCCATCCTCAAAATACCTAAAAGCCTACAATATCATACATAAGAAAATTACTTATAAATTATGGAATTCCTGACATCTAAATAAGTCACTTAAAAATGGCATGACTGTAATGTTTCTATAAAATATTTCTTAGAATTCCGATTATTTCTATTTTCCCTATTAAAAACAGAACTTAGGGGCGCCTGGGTGGCTCAGTCAGTTGAGCAGCCGACTTCGGCTCAGGTCATGATCTCACGTTCCGTGAGTTCGAGCCCCGCATCGGGCTCTGTGCTGACAGCTCAGAGCCTGGAGCCTGTTTCAGATTCTGTGTCTCCCTCTCTCTGACCCTCCCCCGTTCATGCTCTGTCTCTGTCTCAAAAATAAATAAACGTTAAAAAAAAAAAAAAAAAAAAAAAAAAAAAAACAGAACTTACAGATTATCTATAAATTTTAAGCAGACAAAAATTACTAGATAATTTATGAGAACAAGGTAGGCTTTTAATTTTGTAAGAAAGAGAACACAGCAACCTGTCCTCACTTCGATTCTATAAATATATGCCCAGAACCTGCCATGTTCCCTGGTGGGTTGCCTAGTGCTCTGGGGGGACAAGACTGAAACAGAAGGCAGGGCTGCCCTCTGAGGCTCTGATGGTCTATCAGGGAAAACAGACACAGTTTGGAACAAGTGCCAGGACTCAGAATACCTTGTTTGAGAGCACCTTCTCCTGCGCGGATGAAAGAGATTTCATTGGAATCAACCATGTGATGTGCCCCATCTTGCAGAACAAACCGGAGCCCAGAGAGCTTGTGACCAGAAAGGGGGCCTTTCTCACAGGCATCCAAAAACCCCTGTTAATGAATGAACACAACCTCTGGAGTGAATGGATTTCACTTGCAGATGAATTACCAAGAATACCCAAACATTTTACTGTTTAGAAGTTAAGCATTTTTATGAATACTACATTTTATCCCTCAAGAAAAAAAGAGAAGTTTTAAAAAGTTCAACACCTTAACTATTTAAGTTTTATCACTGTGGCATCTAGATGAACAATACCTTGGAAAAGCATATCATTTAAAGGTGTGAGCTGTTTTAAAAATGATGCTGAGTGCTAACCCTTACCATCTTCAGGAATTGCATGCCTGTCATAACCCATCATACAGACAGCCTGCTCTTAATCTTAAAAGGAGGAAACAGAGGAAAGGCAAGTAAGAGTACCTCCATCAAAACTGGCATTGGCTCAACAGCTATGAACTGAGCTCCGACCAGACACCCATCCCTGTTGCGCCTCATTGGCAGATCATACATTATAGCTTTAGCATTATATACGTCAGTAAGAACCAGAATTCAAAAGTAATTTTATTTTTCCTAATGCAGTTTTTTTAAAAATAAACAGCCTCACTGAGGTATGACTGATAAATAATAAACTAAACATATTTTAAAGGTATAATTTGATAAGCTTGCAATTCTTTTTCAGTCATTTCACCTAAATATTTGTAGAGCTCCCCCAATTCAAGTTAGTTTTTCTTGGCAAACAATCACATGGCTGCACATGCAATACAATGTATTTACGACACTGCAAGACTGTACACTCTGTATGTTGGAAAAAATATAAGCTCTCCTTCACCTACATTAATCTTGGAGAATAGAAGACAACTTAAAAGTATGAGAATGACAAAATATTGTCTTGAAATTAAGTATAATGAATGAAATACACTGATCCCCCCCAAAAATGCTTCCTCCACTAAAGCCAAAATTAAAATCTATCAGTAAATATTTCTAAGTTAAAAGGGTAAATGAAAACCTAAAAATCTCAATCTATGAGAACAGACAGTTGCTGAAGGTTTACAACAGTCTTAAAGCCTGTGACCTGGTAAGCCAACAAAGCACTAACCCCTTGTATGTGCAAAGCACTTGGCAATTTACAAAGAGATGTCATAGAGTATTATCTGGTCCTCAAGTTTGTGAGGGATTGAGGTTTAAGTATTTTATTTACTCTCAGTTGAAGAAACTGCCTCTGAACACCATGATTTACCAAAGATGACATTAATAAGTAGCAGAGATGACAGGAGAACCGAGATGTTGGGAATCTTAATTATTGATTACAATTAATGAGGTAGGTTCAATTTATCAAAAGAAACATAATAACTATGATTAAGAAACAATGACTTCCCCCACATTGTCATAGCATATATTTATAGCTCTTGAACTTAATGAATTGAAGATTCTAAATCAGATGGAAAGCTTAACAATCAGATAAAGAAGCAGGACAGTAACTAAAATGAACTATGGGAGACAATGTGATAGAAATATGATTTGAGGGGTGCCTGGCTGGCTCAGTCAGAAGAGAATGCAACTCTTGATCTCGGGGTTGTGAGTTCAAGCCCCACGCTGGGTGCAAAGATTACATAAATAAAACTTTTAAAACATATATGATTTCATACCTTTATTAATAAGCTTGTTGAAAAAAATGTAAGAAAGTTATTTTTGTTTTTACCTTTTCTACTGCAGGCACAAACTGCTTTGGAATGTTTGCCCCAAATGTTTCATCTGAAAATTCCAACTTAGTGTAGTTCTCTGGGTCCAGAGGCTCCAGTACACCTATCACTTTTCCAAACTGGCCTGCACCACCAGATTGTTTTTTATGTGTAAATTCAAACCTGAAAGTGATTTAGGAGGAAAAAAAAATTTAAGACAGCATTATGTAATTGCCAAAACGAAATAACTCCTACTGCTTTAAATGAAAAACCGCATTTCACCATTTTTACTTCTTCCTTTGAACATAATGACCTTGCCATAAAACTTCATTACAAAATTTATTTAAAAAGTCATTCTTTCCTGGGGTGCCTGGGCGGCTCAGTCGGTTGGGTGTCCGACTTCACCTCAGGTCATGATCTCACGGTTTATGAGTTTGAGCCCCTCGTTGGGCTCTGTGCTGACAGCTCGGAGCCTGAAGCCTGCTTTGGATTCTGTGTCTCACTTTCTCTCTGCCCCTCCTCCACTCACACTGTGTCTCTCTGTCTCTCTCAAAAATAAAATAAATTGGAAGAAAAGTTCTCTCTTTCCTGTTTTTACTTGGAGTAAGTATGGTGGCATACAACACCAAAGTAATCCATGGGTTTAATTCTGCCAATTCTTTACTTCATAAGTAGGAAAGTAAAAGTATTAAAAGTCCATCTAAGGTTCTTGTTCTTGTAACCTACATTCCAAAGAACTCACCCTCTTCTTTTGGAATGCCTCCCTTCCCTGGGACACAGTGTTTTCTTCTTAAATCTCCACAACTGAAAACAGTCACTTGAAAATAGGAGCTGTGCAGTTAATTTAATCAGATGGTTTCTATTTGTGTTTACTACTTGGAAGTTATGGAGTGACAGAACACCAGAGAAGAGAGTTGCAGATGGATTAACACCCAAAAAGAATAATGGCAAAATAATGACCAACATTAAGTAAGTCATTTAAAGAGACACATACATAGACAGCTCAGTGTTTACTTCAAACCACTAATGATGACGTAAAAAGAATATGCACTTTATATGCATATTAAACATTTGTAAACATACACTATTTCACTGGGAAAAAAAAATGTCATGAGTATCTACTGTCTGCAGGGCATTTCTTCCTTTAAAATGAAACCTTCCTAGGGGTACCCGGGTGGCTCAGTCGGCTGGGTGGTCGACTTCGGCTCAGGTCATGATCTCACGGATCATGGGTTTGAGCCCCCCATCAGGCTCTGTGCTGCTGGCTGGGAGCCTGGAGCCTGCTTCGGATTCTCGTGTGTGTCTCTCTCTCTGCCCCTCCCCTGCTCGCTCTCTCTCAAAAAAATGAATAAACGTTAAAAAAAAAATTTTTTTTAAATGAAACCTTCCTCAAGACCCTAAGATGGAGGAGGCCAGCCGCTATCAAAATTATCTCCGATAACTGCAGGTAAATGGACATTAATGAGTGTATTACATACAGATCTGTGAGTGGTTTGGGAGAAGTAAATGTTAATTTTGGTAGGAGATGCCAGCTTGGAATACGCAGATTTCATTAAAAGCCTAAGTGTGAATGTGCCTGATAAACTGCCTTTATATAATATTCCAGCTGCCAAGAGCTTCAGGATGGGCTGTGAAAAACAAAATGCTGAAAGGTTAATTTTCCTGGGAGGGAAAAAACCATTTTTCAGAACTAAGAGAACAGAAGCAGAAGAGAAACAGCTTCAAAGCACCACAGAATTACTGAAGGGATTCCAAAACCATGGTCCACTGACAAATTCTTGGGTATGCACAAGTTCTCTCAGACATTTAAAATTTTGTTTTCAACTTGACATAATAATATAACATCTGTACAAATATATTCTCGACCTGTGCTATCTATAGGTTAATCACTAACCAGGGATGCTTACATTTAAATTAAAATTTTTTAAAAATTAAAAATCCAGTTCCTCAGTTGTACTAGTCACATTTTAAGTGGTCAACAGTCAAATGTGGGAAGTGGCTACTGTCCAGGGCAGCACAGACAGAACATTTCCATCACTGCATGAAGTTCTATTGGACGGCACTGCTCTGAAGGACCAGTTCACAAACAAGTAATCTATGCAGTTGCAGGGACTGTGTCTGAATCGTAACTAAGCAGATACCAAATAATGGAACATGTAGGTACCAGGCTGTGCTAAGCAGTTTTTATGGACTGTTTTATTGACTCTTCACCACAAACTATGACGTGTGTACAACTTCTATCACCATTTTACAGATGAAAAGCCTGTGGTCAGAGAAGCTAAACAACTTGCCCAACAGGATATGGCTATTAAGCAGCAGAGCCAGGATTTGCACCAAAACCAATACTCTTAATCAAACATTTTCCTAGAAGGCTAACAAGAATATAAACTTATGTAACCTGCAAATGATGCATTCACTTCAAAAGGTATTAGAGGCTGGTACACTAAGACAGACTTTATAATAGCTCAAAAAAGAAGTGAGAGAACTAAGACATCACTTGGTAGGCAGCTAATAGGCCTGCTGAAGGTAAAAGAACCCATACCTGCCATCAGACCACTAGCATGCTGTGAACGGCAATTTAGTTTTGGCAAAACGTCATCTCTCACGATAAAATTAATGTTAATTAGAACTGTGTTGGTTTAATCTCTGTTTTGTAGATTTATTTTGATTTTATTGTTGTACTAAGGTTGCAAGCCATAGACATTGTTACTTAGTTTTATGTTCATGTGGTTATATAAAATTATAATAATTTACCTGATCCCGGAGGGCCACAATGATTGTTACTTTAAAGGTAGCCCATACATTATTCAAATCTGAGGATAACAGACTTTTGACTAACCATTCATAAAGCTTTAGTAAATAAGATTTGAAGGACTCAAATATAGGAATGAGAGTCTCTTAATGCAGTTTATTTAACATCCAGGTAAATAAATGTTTTATTTAAATGATTTTAGTAATGTTAAAACATTTTAAAGTGATAGTTTAAAGTTAAGTTTTAAAGTAATAATTATACTTACAAAAGAACATAAATTAGCATGTGTGCTGTTAGTAAATGTCTAATATGTCACAACTTACATAATTAGCTTTGATCTGCAGAGATGGTAACCATACTCATGAAGCTTCAAATGGTGACTTTATCTAGGAAACTCACATATTGTATTTCTCACAACTCTAACAGGTAATAGCCAGGAGATGTTAACTAGCAATTGTGAAACTAAAAATGTTATCAGCAACAAGCTCTTTCAGTATCATCAGAATGCACTCAGCCTTTCTTTCCTGGACATTATCATAGAAACACATGATTCAAACAATTCACACACACACACACCCCACCCCCACACACATAATGAAAACCTAAGACGTTGACTGATAGATGAATGACTCACCTCCTCACCCCCCAAAAAGTAAAACAACCTTCAATTTTTTTGAAAAAAAGCCTTAAGAGGAGAAACTAACCCTTCATCCCCTACTTACTTGACAGCTATTGGCTAATATAACTAGAAAAGACAGAAATGCCTCACTCCTTACGTTTTTAAAAATATATACTTACTCCAAATAAGGACTTTATTAGTAAATTAAAGAGGGTATTTGAGGAAGACAGTACATTACAAATACATTTTTAAACTTATTTTTAAAAGTGCCACAACACATATGATTGATTACCCAAAGAATCTTCAAAAATCTATTTTGAGGAAAAAAGCAAAGGATCTTTATTTCCAAGCCAACAAGCTAAAGTGAAAGTTTGGCCATACAGATAAAAAGGAACCTTAACTTCTTGATCTAGAGCAAATCCAAACAACAGCCAGGCTCTTGAAAACTAAAACAAGAAGGTAATTAAGAAAACTGGAGAATGAAAATGCACTGTCTACTGAAAGTTTGTGCTTGCTTAAGCAGCTTTAAAAACTCTTGCCTTTGTTAGAAATTACTTCAGTGCAGTGCTTTAAGTATGTTTTAATTCTTAAAAAAAATTTTTTTTTGAGAGCAAGCAAGCGAACAGGGGAGGGGCAGAGAGGGAGAGAAAGAATCCAAAGCAGGCTCTGCACTGTTAGCACAGAGCCCTATGAGGACTCAAACTCACAAATGGTGAGGTGAGATCATGACCTGACCAGAAACCAGGAGTCTGACTTAACCGACTGAGCCACCCAGACGCCCCTATGTTTTAATTCTTAAAGTAAAATTTTCAAAGTGATTCATAAAGTAAGAAGCATGGTTTATAGCAAAACCTCATTTTTCTAAGATTAGTAAGGGAGAGAGGGGTGCGGGTGTATTTTTTATTTCTCCTGATCCCCATTAATACTATGGTTTGCAGTTTCTCATACCCTGATTGGGCAGCATTGGTGCAAACCCCACAGAAAGGGGGGATTAAACAGAGCCGGCTCTCGGACTCTCAGAATGGTAAGGAGAAAGTAATGAACTCACTACCTAGAGCTCCTTTGCACTTTGTCCCTTTGCACACAAGGAAGGTGTGCTCCAGGCTGTGAAGCAACCATACTTCTTCCATGGAGAGGAAAACGGAATCCCCAGAGGCGCTCCATAAAGGAAAAGGATAGAAAAGCCCTCCCGGAACTTCAGTAAAGGTCAATGAAAGGAAGACGTCCCTGCCAACCTAACCCACCTCCCCACACCTCCACCCCCTCCAGCCGGAAAGAAGGCCAGGACCCTCGCCCTGGCAGGAACCAGCGAGTAAACGTAGGCAGCAAAAGGGCGGTGCCGCAGGACCCAGCGCCCCGCGGCAGCTTCCCGAATCGGAAGCAGGGAAGGAGGGAAGGGGGGGCTTGGGGGGGGGGGCGGAGGTAGGAGCTGGCGAGCCTGCCCACGCCCAGCCCGAACCAGGCGTGCCGACTCTTCCGCCTCAGCTACCCAGCAGGAGCCTGGACCAGCGAAGCACCGGTTCTGTGCACAGGTTGGGTCCCGTCCCTTAAGCTAGAGCCTCAGAGCCTCGGTGCATTCACCCACCCGCCGCTCACCAAGAATGGAAATCCCCCCGACCCACTTCCCGGCCTCCAGGGCGGCCTCGGTGGCGGAGAATTGCATCAACTACCAGCAGGGGACCCCCCACAAGGTGTTTATGGTGCAGACTATCAAACAAGCCAGCATGGAGGTGAGTCCAGCAGACGGCAGCGGGCGGGGGCCCGCACCTACTCGCTTTCCCTCCACTCCGGAGGGTCTCAGCCTCGTTCTTCGTGCGACTTCCCTTCCACTCCACCCTTGCCCGTTTGGGGACTAGGCAAGTCTAGGGAAGTTAACAGTTCTGGAGATAGTTGCCACTCCAGGGCAGTGAGGGCGGTTTGTTTTTTTCTTGGAAAGGCAGAGGCCGTTTTTTAGTGGGCACTATTACAAAGAAATGGGAAAATGTTCTAAATGTGGGGCGGCATTTTACCCTTTACAGAGTGAAACCTGTAGGAACCATTCAAAAGAACCTTAAAACTGCTACTGTGTTTCTCATCTACTATGCTAATCTGAACAAAAACTCCCCGTCTTCCAAACGATTCTTCTTTGCCTAAAATTTAAGAACAATCCTTACCAGACCCTTTGACGGAAATGAAGGGGAAGCAAAAGCAAGAGAAACCAACAACCAAAGTCAGAGAAAAGCATTCTGGGCTGAAGCGTTTCTTTAACTACCCAAACACCACTGCCACTGACTGCTGTAAAAGATGTGCTCCCTCTGGCAAAGGGTTAAATTAAATGCTTACAGCCAAAGTTACCACTAACCAGCCTTGTTTCCATTTTACTACAAGCTTAGTTATCTGATATAAAATACAACTAATAGGCTATAAGAGCTGACAGGGAGTAGATGTTACTTCAAAACTGCACCAGATAATGAGGTATAAACTCTTAATTGTATCTTTGATTCAAAAGTGAAATACCTAAACATTTGTCTTACTTGCTAAAGTTTCATTTTGTAGGTCCACTAATGTGTAAGTAAAAATAATACTTAACATCTCTAGCCACTGTGCAGTAATCTGCCCCAAAATGGAATTCACCTTCATTGAACACGATTTGGAAGGTACACAGGGCTTTCTGAAAACCTTTTCTTTGGTA
Organism: Prionailurus bengalensis; assembly: GCF_016509475.1. Lineage (NCBI taxonomy): Eukaryota > Metazoa > Chordata > Mammalia > Carnivora > Felidae > Prionailurus > Prionailurus bengalensis. The sequence continues at coordinate 107,047,947 of NC_057350.1, forward strand.
TATCCTGTTTTTCGTCTTAGAATCAAAAGATGTTTTACAATTTCTTTTGTAGAGAATTTAGGATCACAGATCCAGAGGCTGAAGTCCTCTGATGATTGAAAGTGAATTATAACCTGTCATATATATATGTTTTTAATCCCCTCTCTGTTCTCATCCAAAATAAACCTGATAGAGGACTTCCTGAATCTGAAGTTCTATACATGGTGACATGCCTTTTTCAAGGTCTAAGGCTTTGATCATTTACCCCCGCCAGTCAGCCCTCTGCCCCCAACCAAATGAGAGTGTATTCTTCCAACAATACAAAGAACTGAGTTACTGTTGTAATAACTCATCACATTTTCTTAATAGGAGATTCCAGGAAGAGGACATAAGTATTGCCTTAAATTTTCTGTGGAAGAAATTATCCAAAAAGTAAGTGAAATGTCCTTTATTATTAAATAAAATTTGATTCTAGAAATATTTTAGATCACCTTTGCTGATAAAATCGTATTAAGTTGTTGTGAAATCCCTGCCTTGAAAAAAATAATGACTATGCATAGGTCAGATTTTATGCTTTTTAAAATATATTGAGATACATGAGGTAATTCTATTGAGCTAGTTAGCAAAGACTCTACACATTTCAGTTCAAATAAATTCCCTTAAAAAATGTTATATACTCATAGGACAGTCTGAACTTATGCCTAATATGAACAAGTGAAGTAATTTACTCTCCAGTCATCATCACTTTCTTAAATGTCTGCCTTTCTCATTCTGTTTTTGATTTATTTGAAAGATATTTATGAGCAATAAAATGACCAAATGATACCACCATGTCAGATAAGAATCTTTCAGTAATGGGGCAAGGAAATTTTTAAAAAATACATTCCTGCCAAATAATTAGTGAGACAAACTTAAAAGAAAGAAACTGCAATTTGTAACGCAACCATCTTGAAATTTTATAAAAAGCTTGCCCTTTTATTGAGCATAATTCAGAGGAGATACAGGCTAACATGAGATTTATTAAAAGACATCTAAGCTGCTAGACAGCCATCTTTCAAAGCAGAACCAATGCTACATTTTCTAATTTTATATGTAGATAAGATTACTATATCTGGGTTTGAGAATATTTCTGTTATTTCAGAAGCAGAGAGTGGAGTAAAAGAAAGACTTAGAAAGTAACCAAAGGCTAGAGGTAGTATATAAAATCAGACTAAAATCTAGCCTTACAAGTGGACACCCCATTAATACTGAAATAGTTAAAGTTTTAAGAAGAACTTGTAAGATTATGAAACCCTGTAAGTTACAAAATAAGTTATCTATTTTAGATATCTTTAAGAAAACTGTAGGCCACACCCAATTAGATACCTCTGTAATAGACACTCTGAAGTTTCAAACACCATTAGAAGGCCAACACTTTTAATGTTGTACCTCAAGAATGACAGCTAGTGATGGATGGCCTTCTACATGTAAAGATATTTTGCAAAATGTTTCAAACAGCAAGTTACACTGAACTGTACAGCTGAAGTACTTTACCCTCTAACGGGACAAGATACTGCACCAGAAGTCAACTTCACATTTGAAGGAGAAATTGGAAAGAACCCAGATAAAGAAGATAACACATTTTATCAAAGACTCAAGTCTATGAAGGAACCACTTGAAGCACAGAATATTCCAGGTATATAAATATGGCATGGAAAATTTCCTTTCAACTTTAAGATCAGTATTAATTATCCTCAAAACTGTTAGATGTTAACATTATGTTGGAAATAGACTGGCTTTTGCAAAAATATTCATTACCAATCTAATTCAACAAAAAAGGGCCTTGCAACTTTGTAGATCCAGGGCTTAAATTATATTCTGTACACATTTGAAGGAAACAAACACATGACTTAGATTTAGATTTTCTTAAAGGTTAATACTGCATATATAAAGTAATTCCATTTATCATATAAATGTTTCCCTCCCCAGACAGTTTTGGAAACGTATCTCCAGAAATGAAGCCAGTTCGACATTTAGCCTGGGTTGCCTGTGGCTATATAATATGGCAGAATTCTACTGAAAACACATGGTTTAAAATGGTAAAAATACAAACTGTCAAGCAAGTGGTAAGTGATTTGTATAACATATACTATTAACAAAGTTCATTTTAGAGAAAGTAGGATGATTTATAATTGGATAAACAGTGTTCCTTTAGCCATTTTATATTAAAAATAGTGAGCCTGTTATTTTGAAGGAGACTTACAACCAAGGCTAAAAACAGTGAAGCTGCAGTTTCCAAGAGAGTGAAATATTGAGTTATAGGCAGTACAGCATTCAGTTCTTGTGCTCAGCTTAAAACATTATATCCTTTGGCAATCTAAATTTTGTGTTCAAATTTCTATAGGTATGCAATACTGAAACTACCTCTGTTTTCCTCCTCTATTGAAATGGTGGTGCCAGTGTTACTCAGAGACATGCTGGCATTTTTTTGCCCCAGGGATCAGCTGGAACAAAAATATTACAATCTTAATCTTTGTGAAGCTTGCTGTATATAAGTTTCTCCTATAACCCCTTTAGCCATAATCTACAACCTCCGTTTCTTGTTGATAGCCTGGTGTTTCAAGTCTCATAGGACTATTTAGAACTGCCTCTTTCTAGACTTTAAGGAGATAAAGTCAGCTTTACATTTTAGCCTTATTAAGAGGTTAAAAAGTCAACTGTTGGTATGTAAAAGATATAAAGAAAAACAGTACAGAGAAACCACGACAAACAGTCTGAGCTCTGTAAGTGAAAAGGACTTTCCACATGATTTGTTTTGGCTTGCTGGTAACAAACTGCAAGGCAACTGGAGCACCTTTGCTCCACAGGCTTTTGTAACATGATACCTACGGGCACTGGGGGGCAGGACACCCTATACAGTTGTCACAACACGATGCCAAATCCCTAACAAATCTACAACAACATTTTCGGAAACAGCCTTTTTCTAATGCATTTCTGTAGATATCAACTTTGGTTACAACACTCCTGTAGGGGTACTGAGGCCTCAAATAATTGAGTAACAGGTCCAGGTTACAGAAATTATACAGTCATAATCATGGTTTTCAAGGCATGTTTTTGTAGCAAAATATACACAAGACAGTACTAGTAGTTTTATGAAAGAAAACTCCTGTAACTGTTCATCAAAGTTTTAAAGCATTAATTAAAATTTCAGCAGAAAGGTTTACTGCACATTTATAATCCCTGTTAACCAACTGAGCCACAGTAGCTCGTGCTGCCCCTCGGAGGCTAGGGTTTGTTTCAGTACATTGATTATAAGCCAAGAACCTTGTACAGCAAATCTCTGGTGAATGTAGTTTAAAGTCTGTGGATGCAGTATTTCTGTGTATATGGTGTAGATGGTATAAATACTTTGTATGTCCAAAGCAATAAGCAGCACAAAGCTTTAATTATAAAACCAGATAACTACATTAAGTTTCACTATTCTCAATTTTTAAAAAGAAAATTTCTGTTATAAAATTGGTTTCCTTTAATGTAAACACTCATTCCAGTAGTTTATCCCTTAAATAATGCTTTTCTGCATAATGGAAACATTAAGGAATCTTAAATGACACTCTTTAATCATTAATACTCTAAAGCAGCTATCGCAGCCCAGAACCTAAAAAGGGTACACGAAATTCATTTATTTATTCTGTGAGAGAGTGTGTGTGAATGAGGGAGGAGCAGAGAGACAGGGAGCAAAAGAATCCCAAGCAGGCTTCACACTGCCAGGGCGGAGCCCAACATGGGGCTTGAACTCACGAACCATGAGATCATGAACCGAACCATCAAGCGTCGTCTGCTGAAAAGACTGAGCCACCCAGGCACCCCAAGGGTACACAACTTTTAGAGTACCAGGTGGAAAATCATGATTTTAAAATGTAGGTTGAAAGAAAACTTACTTTATAAGAACACAGTTTATCTGATCAGGCTAAGTAGATTATAACATTCAATTTTTTAATTTTTACTTATTAAATGCAAGTATCATAATCATCTAGTAATGAAAGCTCAATTTTAAAATGAACATATCATTTCTGCCAAAGATAAGAAGTTTCAAACACCAGGTTTTTATTTTTTATGATAGCAAAGAAATGATGACTTCATTGAATTTGACTACACCATTCTACTTCATGACATTGCATCTCAGGTAAAGTACCTTTTACCTTTATCTGATGGGACTTTGAAAATGGAGACTTGTAGCCACAGCGTATGCCCAAGTCATAATTCTGACTCTAAGTAAGAATTCATGTAAATTAAAATAGATACCAGGCTAAAGTATATTATATTGGTAGCCATTTAACTTCTTTTATGCTGCTCTTTGTAAGGACTATTTTGTTCTATAAACCCAACACTGTTTTCTTAAATGTTTTCTGAGTTTTATCACAGCATTAGTTTCCTTTACTTGCAGGAGATTATTCCTTGGCAAATGCAAGTTCTCTGGCATCCACAATACGGTACTAAAGTAAAGCATAACAGCCGTCTGCCAAAGGAAGCACAACTGGAATAAATGAAGATCCTAACGCTGGATGAAGTGTCAACATGCTTATAAATGCTGTGTATTCCAGATCTTCATGGATCCCTAGCTTATGGGGCCAAATTGCAAAGTGTCACTCTGTATAAATGTCTTCATTACAGTATAGAACTATACAGATTCTGTAACAGTGTCATGATGTAAAAGTGTCCCAATACTAATAGTGGTATGTATATCCCATAATAAAAAGCTTCAGTCCCAGTCTCCTAGTACGTTTGTGTTGCATACTTACGGGACGGGGGCAGTAATGGTCTCCCTGAAAGCAACCTTTGGCTTTCCTGTGACACAAGGACAGCCATATTCCCTTTCCATCCTCTAAAAAGAACAGGGGAGATAATATTTTGGTATGTTTAAACAAATAAACTGAAAGAAGAACAATCTTAAGAATCTTAACTATCTCTGAAGCACTTGTCTAAACATAATAGATAAAAAAAAAAAAAGACAAACTTTAAATCACGTAAGTATCTTAGAAAGGTTAGAGACATGATATTAAGTAATACAAACTGCTTTTAAAGATTTTATGTAAATGAATTCTACTTAAGACTCATGAACTTACACTTACCTCTAATCTATCCACTAAAACTTCACACCTTTTTTCTATACTATTACATATTCACTGGAATGTTGTCAGTTTTCTACTGTCTTAACTTCTACAATGTGATCACAACCAGAATTTTTAATCGTAAGTCATATAGCTTTTGTTTTCATTCACAGACACAGAAGAACTTTCCTAGGAAAATATGGCTCATCTACTCTATTATCTATATTCTAATGATCTTCAAGCACTAACTTGAAAAGAAAACAGGCAAGAAATGGCCTGAAGAGTGGATACTGATGGGCCAACTTCCTCAGCAGGTCTCTCCCAATGGGTGGTCTCCCTAAGGCTGGGTCCAGGATTTACCTGACCCAACTAACAATGACGTAGGGAATGGATGGATGGTCTTATTGCAAATACTGAGCCTTGATTCTAGCAGTTTACAATATTTTACAAATAAAAGGATTCAGAAATCAAAAAGAATTAACTTGTAACACATAGTAACATTTGTAACACAGTATGCCACATCTGACTAGCAACCAGAATGAAGTCTGAAGAACTACTATTAGTTTACAGTCATTAGACTGAGAACTATTGACTTGTAACAAAACAGAAACATAAATACAATGAATTTAAGTTAATTTTCTTGTTATTCATTACCTGAGCATAGATTTCCAGGTGTAATTCCCCCATTCCAGATACGATTGTCTCTTTGCTCTCAGTGTCGAAGTGGACTTTAAATGTAGGGTCTTCTCTTGTAAACCTGCCAATACCTTTTGAAAATTTTTCCAGATCATTCTTTAAAAACAGAAAGTCATTACACATTTTACTAAGCATGATAAGCAATAGGACTGTTGAAAGAACTTTACTGAATGAAATCAAATACATTAACAGTTAGGAAATAACAATGATCCCCACCTAGCTTCTAGGCCATACCCTTTCAATATTTGAGCTTGGACACCACACAGTCAGGACAGCAGTGAATGGCTAGCTGACAGAATTCTTTCTATAACAAGATAGAAAACAAGAGTCCAAGACTTACCTATGCCCTTTCCTATTCTCAGATATACAGAAACTATCCACTTGTGGGGAAAACTGCCCATGAAGGGGAAAGAAGAACCTATGTTACTGTTACGTTTTAGAAATCCTATACACAATCAAAGGAATCAGTATATTTACCAAGACTTGATTGTAGCTTCAAGCAGAACAGTTAAGACCAAGAATAAGGCAAATGCCACAGTGGGACTTCCCCCTTTCAAAACAACCTGCTTGGATGTGGTTGGATGTGCCTTTATTCTTCTTAGATGTAATTCCATACATGGTAAGCAGAATAATGGTCCTCTAAGGATATGCCCTAATCCTCCCAAACCTGTGAATTTACTTTATGAGGTGAAGGGGACTTTACAGATATGATTAAGGTTACAGACACTGAGATGGGGAAATTACCATGAAGAATCTGAAGAATCTTTAAAAAGGAAGAGGAGTACAGAAGGTTAAGTCAGGGAGATAGAATGAGGGAAGAAGAGGCAGAAGAAATCTGAAGCACAAAAGGGACTCATTTCATGGTTGACAGCATTGAAGACAAGACATAAGCCCAGGAAGATGGGCAGCCTCTAGTGACCGTCATCTGGGAAATGGGGACCCCAGTTCTAACAGCCACAAAGAGCTGGGTTTTGCCAACAATCTGAGTTAGCTAAAAATAAAATGTCCCCTGGAGCCTCCAGAAAGGAAAACAGCTCTGTCAATACCTTGATTTTAGCCAATTAGAACTACCTCAGATTTCTAACACTGTAAAAGAATATACTTGTGTTATTTTAAGCCACCAAGTTTGTGGTACTTTCTTATGGCAGCAATAGGAAACTAACACACCCTGGATCACCAGTATTTAACAGCTATCACATGTGCATGGAATCATTCTATATGTGTATGCTCTGTGTATGTTCCTCAAATTCTAACTACAATGCTGCAAGACAGAATTATCCACATTTCACAGGTGAGGAAACTAGGTGTAGAAAGGTGAAGTGACTTGCTCAAGGCCACAGAGCTAGTGCATGGCAAAGCTGGGACTGAATCCTGGGTCAGTCGATCTCTGAAGTCTCTTGCCTTTTCGCTACACTATGTATTTTGAACTTACTAGAAAATCATCTCTGCCCCACTATCGAGATTCACAGCTTTATGCAGTGACTTCATTATTTGAATTAAATTTGACTTTACTCCAGCAAGCAGATGGCCCTAAGACACCAAAAAACCTTTTAGATACTGATGCCTTTGATTTCCCTCTACTGTTGTGAACTATCAACAGTTAAATACCTTACATAGACTCCAAATTAGGAATGAAGAAGCATAGTATCATTAACTTCTGTCCCTGAACGTTCTGAAGGGAAAAGCAAACAATTTTGCAAAGCACCTAGAACTGTGGCATTTCACTGTGTGGTAAGATGCAAGGTTTGCCTTTTCTCAAATTTCTGATATGGAAGGATTTAATGTTTCTTACTCCCTCAACATCCTCTTTTCTGTATCGAGAAGGGTCTGGAAAATCTCATTTCCTCAAAAATGAGGAAGTAGTACCTGTTAATGTATTCACAAGACAATAAACCATAGTATGTTCTGTAAACAATAGCTCCCAGATGACAAGAGGTCATAAAATGTTCACTCAATGCATGAATGAGTTCAATTTATGATATTAACATGACTATTATGAATGTCAAAGCAACTCTAAGAACTCGGTTATGACAGCAATGCAAATTAAACCTATTCAAGCAATTCTGGTTTCATAAAAAGCAAATGACATCAAGTCCAATCATAGAAAGAAAAACAGTCTTGTTTTAGGCTTTCCACATTATAACCAGACATGTACCTCCTAACTACCACAAATCCAGAGATGTATTATAATCCATGAGGCAATTAATCTATACAGTAATCTAATGTACTTCAGTGGGGTTTTACTACAACTTAAGACAAATGTCCCTGTTTCCCCTTTTCATTCCTTTATGATGTGAATCTAGGAAAATATTACTACTTTGGAGCTAGTGATAATGTAAAGAGTTGGAAAGTACAGTCTCGTACCAATTTTAATACCACCGATTTTTTCAGATATAGTGTGAAAAGTAATTACTACCAACAGACTGGGTGTTTTTTTTTTTAAGTTTATTTATTTATTTTCAGAGAGAGAGAGAGTGAGCGAGCAAGTGGGAAAGGGGCAGAGAGAGGGGGGGAAAGAATCTCAAGCAGATTCCACACTTCCAGTATAGATCCTGATGCGGGGCTCAAACCCACGAAGCCACAAGATCATGCATGACCTGAGCCGAAACCAAGAATCAGACTCTTAACCAACTGAGCCACCCATATGCCCCCAGACTGGTAGTTTTAAAAGGTGATCTCGGGGCGCCTGGGTGGCTCAGTCGGTTAAGCGTCCAGCTCTTGATTTCAGCTTAGGTCATGATCTTGTGGGTTCCTGGGATTGAGCCCTGAGTCGGGCTTTGCACTGACAGTGTGGAGCCCGCTTGGAGTTCTCTCTCTCTGCCCCTCCCCTGCTTGTGCATGCATGCTCTCTCTCAAAATAAATAAACATTAAAAAAAAAAAAAAAAAGGTAATCTCAATACCAAAAGAAGAAATAGAGACCATGAGATTGCTGGTTATCATAAGATACTATATGCATTGTGAGCTCAAGTTTTTACTGTGATATACTGAGTTTGACACCCATCTCCTACCTTGTTAGAAGGCTTCATTGCTATTGAAATGACAGGATCAGGAACATGAATTGACTCCTAAAACATTTTTTAAAAGAACAGAGAAGAATTCAAATACAGTACTGTTTGGTCCAGGAATGAATGAATTTTAATGTGCTACTTACAAAAGTATAAATACTAGTCAACATGTTTAGGCTAGATGATATATAATGTGATATATAGTGTGGTCTGTTTCATATTAAATGTATCAATATAATAATACATTAATAAATGCACACATTTACATAATCTCCTCCCTCCCCAAATAACAAAAATAAATTATTTATTAACTGTTTAAGACCTCTAAGTTTACTGACACATTCAGTTTAAACATAATCATAATGAACCCAATGCCAAGATGTGGAATTTCTTATTGGCTAGTGGCTACATGTACTGTTGCCATCTTTTGATAAGTTACTTTATTTAATCAAAATATACCATGACCATTGATAAAACAGAGAAAGGGCACTAGATTCTTTATACGTATGATACCTCATTCAATCAATCACAACTCTGACAAGCAGATGTTATTATCCCCATTTTACAAATTAAATTATTAAGGGCTTGGAAAGAAGACAAAATAACTTGGCCAAGGGTCAGTAAGGAGTATACGGCAAAGGTGAGACTCTAATCAAGGTCTATTTGCTTCAAAGCCTAAAGCACTTCCCACAACCTCCAGTCCCTCATATTATTAGTGACAAATATTTAGAGAAGGCCTTATCAATAATATTTGTTTACAAAACATGCCCCTTCTCTAGATCCCCCCCAAAACCTGTACAGATTTTGATTTTTTTGTAGTATCTTAAGTCAAAATGTAAAACCATAGATATTAGAGAATATTTTATACAGAAAAACTAAATTATAAAATTATGACTGCATCACATAATACAGGAACTATTATAGTGTTCATCTATTAGGGATAGACCAGTTCTTATGTAAAGAACCCACTATAAATTCCTTCACTGCAAATTCCTATCCCCTGTGTATTCCTATTCTTTCTTTACTGAATTCAGCTTGAACAGACGATTTTACTGTCAGAGAGCCTGCTCTCCTACAGGCGCAAAAAAGGGAAATGAGTGAAGGGGATTCACAGGCAGGAACTGCTCAAGCATGCTCTTTCCTTTGGGATCCTTCAGCGATGAAAAGCCATTGAGTTCCACAGGGCAGCCTGTCTGCAGTAAGACTGTGTAGTTGCACCTCGCCTTCAAGCAGGGTTCCACTCTGTTATCCCCTAGTCTACATGTTCCAGTTCTCTGGGGGACTGAGGCAAGGGTCCACTCTGGCTGCTAGATTAGTAAGTAAGGGGCACTCCACTGGGACCGGCCTGATTATGGCAACAGGAATTAGAAGGGAATCCCCTATGGGGAGGCAGATCTCAAGAGTAGAGGAATGGGCACTACACAGTCCTGGTGTATCTAGTGAAGAGTTCTCCCTCCATGCTAAACCTAACAGGACCGTGGAATTATTTTACTAAGAAAAACCAGATAACTTACATAGAGCATTTGTCTGACATCCAAAGAGCCACCCACAACAAATCTACTGATGCCTGTGGCAATAAATAAAAAGTTCTGTGATTGTTTTTTCTGAAGTACTAAATGTACTATATAAAAACAAAGACTTTTAAAACTCAAATGACAAACAGCTTTGAAATGAAATGACATACCATAGAAAGGCCACTATTATTTTTGTTTGTGAATGTGTCTCCGCTAGCACAGTCGATGCCAAACAATGCACAGATGTCTCCAGCATACACTTCCTCAACGTCCTAAATAAAGGAATAACATAAAATAATGCTTGCAAGTAATACAAATCAGGACATAGTAACTAAAAAGTAATTACACAATAAACACATTGTACATAAACAAGTATGGCAGCATCTCACCATGGATTCTACAGAGAATGAATTATAGAACCAGTGTGATACCAACAATCAACCACAGCAAGATATAGCTTGAATAGGGCCTTTATTTAAACCATATCTTGATTGACAAGATTTTACTTTAAATGGACATTTAGAGCTATGGCATCATTATTTAGAGGATATGTAGTAGTGACAGTACCCAGAGCCTCACACTTCTAAAGTTATTTCTATGGATTAAAAAGGATGTATTACACCTGGGTGGCACCTGGGTGGCTCAGTAGGTTAAGTGTCCGACTCTGGATTTTGGCTCAGGACATGATCTCATGGTCGTGAGATCGAGCCTCGCATCGGGCTCTGCGCTGACAGCATAGAGCCTACTTCTCTCTCTTCTCTCCTCTCTCTCTCTCTCTCTCTCCCCCTCTCCCTACCCCTCCACTGCACTTGTGTGCGTGCACGCTCTCTCTCTCAAGTTAAATAAAAAAACAAACAAAAAAGGATGTATATTATACGTGTTGCCACAGTCCAACAATGACATATGTATGACAAAGACGTAAGAGGAAAAACTGCAAAGGAAGTTTTGAAAACAAAGGCAGGGGAATTCAGCTCATGTACTTAAAATAATTTTAATTTCTCACAGATGCAAGCAGTCAAGTAAACACAGGAAATCAAGAACAAAGCACTGGTGCCTCTTAAGTTTCCTAGTTTTTGTCCACTTATATTGACAGTTCATTCATAACAGCTGTGGCTGTGAATGAGCAAGTGTGCCTGAGTCTAACATTTACACAGATAAACACATCTCCTAGCCTCTGGCCGGCCCATAAAAACAAACGGCCGTGACAATCACCAATCCCTCTATAATGCTCCCTGCTGCCTATCTCACAAAACAGCAATTGCATCCAATTTTGAAAGACTGCTCACTCACCTTCCAGGAGAGACAAAGTTATGGTTACCACAAATTTCTGAATGTCATAAGCTTTTGCTGACAAATAAACCTCTCTAGGAATAGAAGTGACTTGGGAAAGAGCGGGAGGAGGAGACAACTTCACACACTTAGCATTTCTATCAAGACTTAATCCTAAAAGACCACAGAAGGCATGGATAGATTCAGAACCAATTCAAAAATTCAAGCCATAAACCAAAGTTTATTTCCCAGATAAGATCTTGAGAGGCTCTAAATCTTCAGATGGATTTCAGCACCAATAAGGTCCTTCTGGGGGGCTGGTTCTATAATAGGAATAAAAAGCTCTAGGGTTAAATAGGGCTTTCACACAGGCCATACTTGTGAAAGTTAATTCCCTGAACAATGTTGGACACTGTGTATGAACTAATTACTCTCAACTGCCCCTGAAAACCACTTACATTGTCCTAACACCTATTACATACTCTTTGTGATGGCAGTTCTTGAGAAAGGTGCTGAATCTTGTGTTCTGAGTCTTAGGGAACCAGTTGTCCTTTCTCCTTAACCTTGGCCATTGAGGAAATAGAGCTAATCACAAACAGTGGCATAAAATGTGTCCTTAACATCTAGTAATTTAGCCCATACCAAAGTGCGACATCAGAATTATAGCAGGGGCACCTGAGTGACTCAGTCAGTTAAGCGTCTGACTTCGGCTCAGGTCATGATCTCACAGTTCATGAGTTCAAGCCCCAGGGTGGACTCTCTGCTGATAGCTCAGAGCCTGGAGCCTGCTTCAGATTCTGTGTCTCCCTCTATCTCTGCCCTTCCCCTGCTCACACTCTCTCTCTCTCAAAAATAAATAAATGTTAAAAAAAAATTAAAAAAAAAAAAGAATTATAGCATATCTAAGTAAAAAGGAAGAAGTTAGGAAAACACATTCAAGTAGAAGTGATTTTCTTGTGGGGCTCAGCATACCAAGAAGTAAGATCTATTTCATGTGAATTGCATTAGCGATATTTCTGATCTCCCAACAAGGACCTCTACTTGCCTCCATCATGTCGGCATGCATGCGAACCAGCCGTTGCACCCGCACTTTCTTTCCCGTCCGCGTGTTACAGATGGTGTCACCCTTCTTCAGTTCTCCTTGATAATTGCGGACATATGTTAACTGTCCAAATCGCCCAGCCTAGAAGTCAAGATTGGGTAAGGGCAGAAAGAAGAAAAAAGAGATGTAAGAATCAAAATTAGGAGAAAAACTTCACAACAACCTCCAATTATTCCCTATCAATTTTAGTAGTATACTTTATATATGTGTTTTGGTTTATTGCCATAAAATACTTAAAAATATCAGCTTTGAATATACATGAGTTAAATGGTTGTTGCTGGTCTTTTTGGTATCACAATCCAAGATATTACTTCTGATTCTTCTGAAATAAAAATTAGAAAATAATTTTAAATTGTATATGTAATAAGGAAATATCCTTTTGCCTTCTAATATTATTTCATAAGTTCAGTTTAATACAATTAAGATGTAAACACAAATCAGTTATAATTATTGGAAAGACAATATATATTGGAAAGAACAAAAATATTATCAGAAATGGTAAAGCTGTACTATACACCTAGAAAATCTTTGATAAGCACCTGGAAAGCTATACAAATAAGCATTTTTTTTTTTTTTTTTTTTGAGAGAGAGAGAGAGGGCACAATTGAGCAAGGGACAGAAAGAGAGGGAGAGAGGGTGAGAGGAAAGGAGAGAGAGAAGTGGGGGTCACCCAAAGCAGGGCTTGAACTCACGAACCATGAGATTACAACCTGAGCCAAAGTCAGATGCTTAACCAACTGAGCCACCCAGGCGCCCACAAAGAAGCATTCTTTAAAATAACTGAATATAAAATAATCAAGGATCAATTCCTCAATATTAACACTAACCAATTAGATATGCTTTAAAAGTTGCCAATTCTTCCCATGCTAATTTACAGGTTTAACACAATAGCAAAAAAATTCCCAAGAGGAATTTTTAAACATTTGATTAATGATTTTAAAATTCATTTAGAAGAATAAATGGATAAAAATAGAAATTTCTGAAGAATTAAGGCAATAAGAAGCTAACCCTGACTGATATAAAAATATATTAAATATTCCAAACTTAAAAAGTACAGAAGTACTATTAAAATGCCACTAACATTCTTTGCACAGCTAGAACAAACAATTCTAAAATTTGTATGGAACCACAAAAGACCCTGAATAGCCAAGGCAATTCTGAAATTTTAACAAAAACAAAACAGGAGGCATGATGATTCTGGATTTCAAGCTACATTAAAATGCTATGTCATCAAGATGATATGGTCCTGGCAAAAAAACACACACATAGATCAATGGAACAGAACAGAGAACCCAGAAATGGACCCACAACTATAAGGTCAACTAATCTTCGACAAGGCGAGAAAGGAATAACCACTGGAGAAAAGACAGTCTCTTCAACAGATGGTGTTGGGAAAACCGGACAGCAACATGCAGAAGAATGAAACTGGACCACTTGCTCATACCACACACAAAAACAAATTCAAAATGGATGAAAGACCTAGATGTGAGACAGGAGGCCATCAAAATCCTAAAGAACACAGGCAGCAACTTTTCGACGTTGGCTATAGCAACTTCTTACTAGACATGTCTCCGGAGACAAGGGAAACAAAAGCAAACATGAACTACTGAGACCTCATCAAAATAAAAAGCTTCTGCACAGCCAAGGAAACAATCAGCAAAACTAAAAGGCAACCAACAGAATGGGAGAAGATATTTGCAATGACATATCTGATAAAGGCTTAGTATCCAAAATCTATAATGAACTTATCAAACACAACACCCAAAAAACAAACAACCCAGTTAAGAAATGGGCAAAAGACATGAAAAGACACTTTTCGAAAGAAGACATCCAGATGGCTGACACAAGAAAAGATGCTCAACATCATTCATCATCAGGGAAATACAAATCAAAACCACAGTGAGATATCACCTCATACCAGTCAGAATGGCTGAAATTTATTAATAAGACAAGAAACAACAGGTGGTGGTAAGGATGCAGAGTGGAACCCTTTTGTGCTATTGGTGGGAATGCAAACTGGTGTATCCACTCTGGAGAACAGTATGGAGGTGCCTCAAAAAGTTAAAAATAGAACTACCCTACGATTCAGCAATTGCACTATTTGGTATTTACCCAAAGAATACAAAAGTACAGAGTCAAAGGGGTACATGCACCCCAATGTTTACAGCAGCATTAACTACAATAGCCAAACTCTCTCTCTCTCAAAAATAAACATTTAAAAAAATTCTTAAAATAAATAAATAATACTCAATGCTGATAAAGATGCACTGAAATAATACATTACTCTGAGAATATGACAGGAATCTGGCAAGAAAGCATTCATTCCTTTAATTCAGTAATCACCATTCTAGGAATCCTAAGAAGACATTTTTACATATATATATTTTTAAAAGCTTTACACATAAAAATTGTCACTGCAATGTTATTTGTACTTTTTAATTTAAAATTATCGGGGCGCCTGGGTGGCGCAGTCGGTTAAGCGTCCGACTTCAGCCAGGTCACGATCTCGCGGTCCGCGAGTTCGAGCCCCGCGTCGGGCTCTGGGCTGATGGCTCAGAGCCTGGAGCCTGTTTCTGATTCTGTGTCTCCCTCTCTCTCTGCCCCTCCCCCGTTCATGCTCTGTCTCTCTCTGTCCCAAAAATAAATAAACGTTGAAAAAAAAAAAAAAATTATCTTTTTCTTTTACAAGAAGTGTATTGTATAAATTTTTAAATGAAAACTAAGAAAACACCTCCAAAATATAATCCCATTACAGAAATAACCACTCTTAACACTTCGAACTTATCTACCTTTTTTCTCCACTTACAACATATGAATAGAAGCAACGACACCCTAACAAAAAGTACACCCCCGTACTCGAATCTTGGTTTCTAATATCATTCTTGATTAAAAAGAACCAAAGCACCTAGAGAAATGGTTGATTCTAGAGCTGGGACAGGGAGTACACATGATAAGCATGGAGGATCCTATAGTGCCACAAAGTCAGGAAGTATTCGAAAGAACACAGGAGCAACTGAAAGAGCTCCAATGGCCAAACCTGGGCAACAAAATAAATAACGTACTATTCACTGTATCTCACAATAAATATCCATGAGGCCATACTGATATAAAGGAATGACTGAATAAAAATATAAATGGGGGAAAGAAGACAACATCCACATAACTGACAGTGGATACTGTTCCCTCAAGGGGGTAGAGCATAATTCCTCCCCACTTAAGCATGGGCTGTGTACAGTAACTTCCTTTTAAAGAGGCTGTATGGAAGGCGGGGGGAGGGGGGTGCTTTTAGCAGAGCAATCTGTAACCAAATCTTTCATAGTCATTTTGTAACAGGAAGAAAACCTTAAAAGAATATTTCTACATATAGCAATTAAATACATTAGAAAGCCACTTACCTCCAGTTTAAAAGCCAGGCCTACAAACGGGTGGGAACTGTTTCTTTCAGCGTTCATTAAGATTTTGTTTTTCTCTTTTGAGTCACTTAAAAGAAATGTAAATCTGTGAGATGCAGTATTTGATATTTCTTGTATATCAATTTGTTTCATCAGAGTATTACCTGGGCAAAAGCACATGCATGCTAAACATTTGTACCTCCCATAACTGAAATTTCACTGAAAGAGATGAGTAAGAATAACTTCTCAGGGCTTAATTACTACATTGTGACAGGACCAGAGTAGACTAAAAACACAGAAGTGCCAGTTTAAGAAAAGAAAAATAATCAATGAGACCTTTAAAAAGTTTGTTTCGCAAAGCTTTTTTGGGGGGGTATGACCAAAACCAGCTGGTCCCAAATGAAAAAATTTACTAATGATGCAAACCTTGGTAGATAATAAACCATACTTCTTTCTAACTCACAAACACAATATGATATGGAAAGTGGTATAATATTTTTCTAGATGTCAAAAGTGTTATCCAAATAGAAATGGGCGATTGATTTTAGTAAATTACAGGGAAAAAAACACAAACACAACTTAATCAAAAGAACCACTCTTAAATTCTTTCATAGTACGTGTTAAAATATTTGTGTCTAAACTAAGATTCAATTTCCAAGACTTACTCGTCCTGATTGAGAATAGCATAATTTTGGACTTCAGATGGATTTGGGAGGTATTCTAAAACAGCATCTAGAAGGGGCTGAACTCCCTTGTTCTTCAAAGCGCTTCCCAAAAAGACAGGAGTAAATGACCTATTTAGAGTAGCTCTTCGGATTGCACGCTACAAAAGAAAAAAAAATTAATAATTATTAACCTTAAAAAAAGTTTTGTATTTCAAATTAATTACAAACCAACAAGTGAATAAAATGAACTGGTACTCATTGGAGTACAGGCTATTGTGCAGACTAGAATCAGGTCCTCTATAACTTAAGGCCAAAATACAAGAAAAAAAAAATCAGTTCCTTTTTCAGGGCTAGGAAGCGATTCACTGTATAACCACTTTTGACACTCTTGCAGTGTCACTAATTTTCAATATGACCAAAAATACATACATACACATAAAAAAAGAGGCACACACACACAGAATTGTGTAAACAGTATGCTAACAATTATGTAAAACATAAGGAAAAGTAAAACACACAATCTCTGGAAAGATACACCACAATCTATTAACTGGTAACCTGTTATCAGGAAGAGGCAGAGAACTAGGCAAATGGGAATCACATGCGAGATTTTTTCTTTAATGTATACTTTTGTATGTTTTTAAATGTTTAAAACAATGAAAAGGGGCGCCTGGGTGGCGCAGTTGGTTAAGCGTCCGACTTCAGCCAGGTCACGATCTCGCGGTCCGTGAGTTCGAGCCCCGCGTCAGGCTCTGGGCTGATGGCTCGGAGCCTGGAGCCTGTTTCCGATTCTGTGTCTCCCTCTCTCTCTGCCCCTCCCCCGTTCATGCTCTATCTCTCTCTGTCCCAAAAATAAATAAAAACGTTGAAAAAAAAATTTTTTTAAAACAATGAAAAATAGCATCTATTAAAAAACGTTTAATTAACAGATTTGTTTTCTTTTTTAAAAAATAACACACATACAGGAAGCCAAGGAGTACAAATCACTCACAAATTAAGGGCCATGATTGTAACAGGCTCTAAAATAACAACCTCCAGGTCATACCCCACTCTATTGCAAGCACTATTAATGTGTCCCAGCTGTATGCCCCAGGTGGCCCTCCCAGCTAAGCAGGCCTCTGAGGAGCTGTAGGTCTTAGCAGCCGGAAGAGGTCAACAGCAGTGCTGTAGCCACAAGCCGCCACAGCAGAAATACGGAGCCAGTGTACAAGTCTTTCTCAGTCCTCATGAAAAAATAGAAAACTAGCTACTCCAAGAAACATGTACAATCACAATTTCCAAACAGCACCACAGTGAACAGTAGCATAACAGCTGCATACGATAAAGGGAGTATAAAATAGGGAAAATATGCATAACAAGAAAGAAATTGCTATATGAAATTATCACAAAAGCTTGTTTTTGCTGTCGCTAGGATCCACAAATGGCTACCTTACTAACGGCTTAGATTATCCCTATGCCACATGATCACAACACAGACTTTTTGCCCCTCTCTCATATGCAAGTAGGGACGTAAAAGAATCTTACCACGTTTAGTTTAATTGCATAGAGAAAAACTTGAGGGTGGTAGATTTAACAAGAGGTTTATTTTTCCAAAAATTTCCCTTGTTTTCATAAGAATCACATGCACACTTGAAAGTTATTGCCTTTCCACTGTCCCTAATAATATATCCAATACAGAAAGTAAAGTATACCCATGTATCCTATGCAGAAAACAGTAAACAGAGCAGCCCTGAAACGACTAGGCTTAGAAAAGCCTGTTTGCAAGGCTGTCCCCCTGGAAGGTGTCTGGGAACCTGGATTTCAGGAGGGTTCCCAGCATTCCAAGAACCATGAATGGTTTGCTGGGCCTACACTGTTTGCACAGTGTGGTGTAATGCTGAACACCTGCTTTCCTTCTGGGAGTCTGGAATATGGGTACACACTAGGCAGAGGATGTCTGTGACCAGCCCTTCATAACACCCAGGGCACTGAGTTTCCAGTAGCTGGGATTTCACAGGTGAGGTCACCACTCACTGCTGGAGGAATGTGGCCTGCCCCGCCATGACTCCACTGGGAAAGGACTCTTGGAAGCTTACACGTGGTTTCTTCTGGACTTTACCTCATGTGCCTTTACCCTTTGCCGATTCTGCCTTGTATCCTTTCACTGTATTAAATCATAGTCAAGAGTATGATAATGTGTTGAGAACCCTGGGTGATCCTCATGAATCACTGAACCAGGGAATGGTCTTGGGGATCTGACACAACCCCAGTAATAGATAAAATCCTAACTCTGCGCTGTGGTTCCCAGGACACAATGCTTGACCTATACCTTCCTACATAGTTTGTGAATGCTAAAGGACTCAAGTTATGAGATATATTAAAGCATCCTCAGCTTCAATAGGGTTCTTCCCTTCTGCATCTGATCTACTATAACCCCCATGAGTACAAGGTCTTACACACAATAATTATTTACCTGATCTCTGCTAAGTGTACCATGTGGTTTGGTAAAATGAATGTTTTTTTAATGGTAAAATAAACATAGAATTTATCATTTTAATCATTTTTCAGTATATAGCTCAGTGGCATTAAGTACATTTACACTGCTATGCCACCTCCACCTCTATCCATCTCCAGAACTTTTTCATCATCTCAAATTGAAACTCTGACCCATTAAACTCTCCATTCCTTAATGCACCCCTCTACCACTGCCCCTGGTAACCACTACTTCTGTCTCTAGGAATTATGACTATTCTGGGTACCTCATGTAAGTGGAATCATCAATATTTGTCTTTTTGTGTCTAGTTTGTATCATTTGGCATGTCTTCATAGTTCATCCATGCTATAATGTGTATCAGAATCTCATTCTTTTTTAAGGCTGAATAATATTCCATTGCATGTACATACTCATTTTGTTTATCCATTCATCCACTGCTAAGCATTTGGATTGTTTCCTGGTTTTTGCTATTGTGAATAGTGCTGTTATCAACACAGGTGTACAAATACCTGTTTGAGTCCCTGCTTTCAGTTATTTTGGATATTACCCAGAAGTGGAATTCCTGGATCATATGGTAGTTCTAGGTTTAATTTTTTTTTAAACAATGGCTATACTTTCTCTACAGTGACTGCATCACCTTACATTCCCACTAGCAATGCACAAGAGTTTCAATTTCTCCACATCCCTGCCAATACTGGTCATTTTACAGAAAATAACTAGGGATGCCTGAAAATATTTTATTTACCAGAAAATAACAGGGATGCCTGAAAGTATTTTATTTACCAGAAAATAACAGGAATGCCTGAGTGGCTCAGTGGATTAAGTGTCCGACTTTGGCTCAGGTCAAGATCTCGCCGTTTGTGAGTTTGAGCCCTGCATCAGACTCTGTGCTGACAGCTCAAAGCCTGGAGCCTGCTTTGGATTCTGTGTCTCCCTCTCTCTCTGCCCCTCCCCCACTCGCACTCTCTTTCTCTCAAAAATAAAAACATTAAAAAAAAAAAAAAAGAAAACATTAACAGAAAAAAATTGATTCTGGGTTTTTGGTTTTTTTTTTTTTTAAATAGCCATCCTCATAGATAAAGTGAAATATCATTATGGTTCTGATTTGCTTTCCCTAATGATTACTGATCTTTTTGGTTGCTTATTGACCATGTGTACATCTCCTGTGGAAAAACTGTCTATTCAAAAAATAAATACCAGTCTCAGACAGATATCTTATTTTTATAGAATTGATCAAGTGAAGAAATCTATACAGCCCTTCTAAATAGTACAATACTACACGTATCAACATTTAGTCTGCAAATATTTAACAGCCTTGTCTCTTAATCTGTCTTTATTGCTATAACGCTTCTATATTTATCTTCCTCTTTCTTAAGGTATACCCAAGAGGTTGGATGTTTAAATATCTTTTTTTTCTAGAACAAACTGTAACTGCTTTCCCATTTTAAGATGTTACAGAACTCCTTACTTTAAAAAAAAAGAGTTATATGTCACAGCCAAGTATTTTTCGAAAAAAAAATCAACGTTAAATAAATTTGCTCAGATTTCATTAATAAAAGCCATGCATAAAAGCATCATGTCTTTTTCCCACAGAAAACAAACAACAAAAAACCCCACTGCTTTTTCTGGTTAATGTAAGACTTATTTTGAGAGCACTTGCCTTTAAATCAGAAATTGAGGGGATTTTTTCTTCCAGGAACATCTCACCAAGCTGCTCATCTGAATTGGCAACACATTCAATCAGCTCCTGCCGGTGGTCAGCTGCTGCTGCCCTGAATTCTGCTGGAATTTCCTCATATCGAACAATTTGACTAAGAAAAGAAATGCTTTGTGTTGCTATTTTAAGGATATTCAATTAAAAATAAAAAGCACCAGAAAAATGAAACTAGACCACTTTCTTACACCATTCACAAAAACAAACTCAAAATGGATAAAGGACCTGAATGTGAGACAGGAAACCATCAAAACCCTAGAGGAGAAAGGAGGAAAAAACCTCTCTGACCTCAGCCGCAGCAATTTCTTACTTGACACATCCCCAAGGGCAAGGGAATTAAAAGCAAAAATGAACTACTGGGACCTCATGAAGATAAAAAGCTTCTGCACAGCAAAGGAAACAATCAACAAAACTAAAAGGCAACCAACAGAATGGGAAAAGATATTTGCAAATGACATATTGGACAAAGGGCTAGTATCCAAAATCTATAAAGAGCTCACCAAACTCCACACCCGAAAAACAAATAATCCAGTGAAGAAATGGGCAGAAAACATGAATAGACACTTCTCTAAAGAAGACATCCAGATGGCCAACAGGCACATCAAAAGATGCTCAACATCACTCCTCATCAGGGAAATACAAATCAAAACCACACTCAGATATCACCTCACTCCAGTCAGAGTGACTAAAATGAACAAATCAGGAGACTATAGATGCTGGAGAGCATGTGGAGAAATGGGAACCCTCTTGCACTGTTGGTGGGAATGCAAACTGGTGCAGCCGCTCTGGAAAACAGTGTGGAGGTTCCTCAAAAAATTAAAAATAGATCTACCCTGTGACCCAGCAATAGCACTGCTAGGAATTGACCCAAGGGATACAGGAGTGCTGATGCATAGGGGCACTTGTACCCCAATGTTTATAGCAGCACTCTCAACAATAGCTAAATTATGGAAAGAGCCTAAATGTCCATCAACTGACGAACGGATAAAGAAATTGTGGTTTATATACACGATGGAATACTACGTGGCAATGAGAAAGAATGAAATATGGCCCTTTGTAGCAATGTGGATGGAACTGGAGAGTGTTAAGTGAAATAAGTCATACAGAGAAAGACAGATACCATATGTTTTCACTCTTATGTGGATCCTGAGAAACTTAACAGAAACCCATGGGGGAGGGGAAGGAAAAAAAAAAAAAAGAGGTTAGAGTGGGAGAGAGCCAAAGCATAAGAGACTCTTAAAAACTGAGAACAGGGGCGCCTGGGTGGCGCAGTCGGTTAAGTGTCCGACTTCAGCCAGGTCACGATCTCGCGGTCCGTGAGTTCGAGCCCCGCATCAGGCTCTGGGCTGATGGCTCGGAGCCTGGAGCCTGTTTCTGATTCTGTGTCTCCCTCTCTCTCTGACCCTCCCCCGTTCATGCTCTGTCTCTCTCTGTCCCAAAAATAAGATAAACGTTGAAAAATAAATAAATAAAAAATTAAAAAAAAAAAAAAAAACTGAGAACAAACTGAGGGTTGATGGGGGGTGGGAGGGAAGGGAGGGTGGGTGATGGGTATTGAGGAGGGCACCTTTTGGGATGAGCACCGGGTGTTGTATGGAAACCAATTTGACAATAAATTTCATATTAAAAAAATAAATAAATTAAATTAAATTAAAAAATAAAAAGCACCAATGAAAAAGATGAACCCTAATGGCTAAATTTTTTTTAGATGAGAAAAAACTCTGATATATTTGCATTAAAATGAAATGTAAGACTAATGTAAAGACTAACTTTAAAATTTACACAAAGGTTGTACTACTAGTAAATGTAAGAGCCAAGATTCAAAGCCAATCTGACTCCAAAGCTCATATGACTCTTGAAAATTCTATTAACCAAATTAACCAGAACATCACAGTCACTAACAAGCAGGAATAGAGACCTCTCTTCCTTTCTATTAACAAACCCAATTACAGAATATTAACACAGAATACACTAATTTACAGTAAAAAAAAAAAAGGTTAGTAAATATGACAAACTCTTCAACCTTTACCCCAGGTTCTCCATTCCTCTAGGGGCTGAATAGGTAAGACTCACAAATAAAATATACACAACTGAGAAATGGATATACTTGATGTTTAAAAATGTCAGTCTCAAAGACTTTCAAAGTATTTCTTTAAAAATGGAAACTAATTTCAAAAAAGTAAGCTTTTCAGAAAACACGTTCTTAAAAAAAATAAAAGAAGTCAACTGCAAATAGTCAGAATATAATTCTTACTATCCTAAAGAATGGTCTTCACAGCCTTCAGATCGTAATTTCATCCTTCCTGTCAAGCTCCCTGGTTCTTACTCTTTCGGGTCAGAATCATCTGTGGAGGGTTTTCAAAATTTACATACCCAGTGGTCTAGGGCTGGGAGAGGGTTCAGGTATGTTAAGAAATTTCATCTGTGGTGGGAGCATACAACAAAGTTTAAGAGCCTCTACTTTAGAAGACAAATGTGTGCCCTGGTAATTCTGGGAAAGTGGATTTATTCATTCATTTACAAATATTTTTTGAATACTTATTATGTACTAGGAAGTTCTAGGGCTGGGGACACAGCACTGAATAAACTTTATTAAAATATCTCTGTTCTCTTGACCTCACATCCTAAGAAATAGATGGTCACACAAAAAGTGAGAGAACCGCATATATTCTTTCTCTGCCTACAAGACAGCTGATGAGGACAAATGATAGTTAACTGATCACAACACCCTTCACCCACCTGCCAGCCTAGCAATCCCAGTTTCATAGCAGAGAAGGAAAACCTCTCAGGAATTATGTTTGGAGAAACTGCCAGGCTACGGGGGGCCACTCCTCATAAGGAAGGGTAGTTTATGATTTCCCACATTGTCCAAAACAGTGCCACTCAAAGTGTGGTCTGTAGATCTACAATGGCAGCAGCACCTGGGAGCTTTCTAGAAATGCAAATTCCAGGCTCCACCCTAGATCTACTGAATAAGAATCTTCTGGAGGTGGATCGAGGAATGTGCTTTAACAACTTTCAGGTGATTTTTCTGAATGTCAAAGTTTGATAACCACTGGGAAATTACAGTGTTTTGTATGCAGAGGCCACTCAAAAGGTGATTGATGGACCAAGTACCAGGTCAAAAAATTACCAATTTGCTTCTTATATTATCCAAACCACATTTGTACTATTTTTAACTGCTTTTACATATTATCCTTTTATCTTTATAATCTCATAAAGTAGGTAGAGCACTTATGATCCATGTATTCTTCCCAGATTTTATCACAATACCCAGGACATAGCAGCTGCTCCATAAAACTCTGCAGAATGAACAAAAATGAACAAGTAGAAAAAGAGATCTATTCCTAGCTGGAGCTGAATGCCTCCTTTTATCATACCATGCATGTCACAACATGATACAAATTACCCAAAAAGTAACATACTCTCCCTTGGAATAAATACTAAGCAAAATGGAAAGCAACTAGGATTAAAGGCATTAAAACAAAGTCATTTTGAAGTATAGTCCTCCAGCCACATTTTAAAAAGATGTTTTCTCTATGTTTAAAGAACTCATCCTTTTCCTTTTCTTTGATGCTTTTTAAAATGTAAGATTTTAGTAACATATTTCTAACTTACCCAAAGTCTCCATCAAAGTAAATGGCTCGTTCCTCAATAAGATCTATTACACCTTTAAAATCACCCTCCAAACCAATGGGTATCTGCACAAATGCTGCATTATGACTCAGTTTAGACCTGAAAAATAAAAATACATAGTTTACTTCATTTTTTTCTCCCTAAATCCCTTTGAAACAACAAAAATACATCAATGGCAGATGTTGTGGAACTGGGAGGGAAGATATAAAACAGTTGGGAACAGCCAAACTCATCAAGCTCAGAAAGCCAAAACCCTATTTAGGCAACAAAAGAACTCTAAAATAAGTGTTTTCCCATCAGACCCCCAGAATACTCTGGATTAAAAACAGA
Source organism: Prionailurus bengalensis (assembly GCF_016509475.1). Lineage (NCBI taxonomy): Eukaryota > Metazoa > Chordata > Mammalia > Carnivora > Felidae > Prionailurus > Prionailurus bengalensis. The sequence goes on from NC_057350.1 coordinate 107,072,810, forward strand.
AGGCAGAAGAACAAGTCAATGGTGATTGGTCAGAAAATTAAAGCACAGTGGGAAGTGGGATCACCTTGCCCAACTCTCATTCTTAGACCAGCTGACTTTAGCAAGCAGACTATAGCTAGCTGAAGAGGAAATTCTTACAGGAGACCTCTGAGCATGTGTGTTAAAAATCAGACACTCACCGTTAGGTTGTACCCTTTTTTTTTTTTTTAATTTTTATTTTTTTTTAACGTTTATTTATTTTTGAGACAGAGAGAGACAGAGCATGAACGGGGGAGGGGCAGAGAGAGAGGGAGACACACAGAATCGGAAGCAGGCTCCAGGCTCTGAGCCATCAGCCCAGAGCCCGACGCGGGGCTCGAACTCGCGGACCACGAGATCGTGACCTGAGCTGAAGTCGAACGCTTAACCGACTGAGCCACCCAGGCACCCCTAGGTTGTACCCTTTATCAGACACGATCACTGAAGGGATTCAGTAGCAGGAATTCTCACTCAAGAAGAAATACGCTCTAGCTACCATTGTTAAGTCTACACTCTAGGCTCCCATGTATAGCTATGGATAGGTAACTAAGAATCACCAAATATTTGAAGGTTACCAATAACTTAAAAGAGAGGTGTGAGCTCAAAAGCCAGTACTAAATTCCAAGGAGAGAGTTACTAAAAGAAAAGAAAATGTAAAGACCTGAGAAGTAATCACCCTTATTAATAAAGATGTTGCGATAAAAGAGAAGGATTATGGAAATTAATTACACAATTGCAGAAAAAGAAAAACAACAGGCTAAATAACAGAAGGGTCACACATGACTATCAGATTTATGATCTGGAAGACTGACCTCAAGAATTCTCTCATAACCCAATCCAAAATGAGAAGAGAAAAACAGGTAGGAGAATGTACGGTAGAAAAGTTAGTACATGGACACCGGAACCAGAAGAACAGATGTTAGAATTTCTAACATCTGTTTAATGAGAGATACAGAATGCAGATAAAAGGGAGTAGAGCAGAAAAAGAACCGCAGTAGTCAAATGCTAAAAGAGAATTTTCCTGGAATTCAGACAAAGACTTGGTGGAAACAGTCCATCTCTTGCCAAGCACAAGTAAAATAGAAGTAATAAGGACAAAAACTGAAAACACTTTGTTTTGCCAGGAAAATATTACAAATACCCAATAAAGAAGAATTTCATGTTCATATTCCCAAATACAATCACTTCCATCAGGCACACACAGCAATGCTGTCACTTGGAAGTTCCTCAATACCGATTTTGTCACCAGACACATCATTCTTTGTCTCTCTACTACTACAAACTTGACTGTCCATTTTCATCAGCTCTGCCATGTGAATTGTAGCTAGGAACTTGGCAGCTATATTTACACGTCTACAAAAAGTGCAAAGTGAAGCTTCAACTCTTTTCAAAGGCTATGTGAAATATACAGTATTGGGCAAAAGGTACAATGCTACAACTACTACTAAGTTACATCTGCTACAGAAAGGAAGTGTTACTCTTGTCTTAGCAAATATATTACCATATGAACCCAAGGGACTATATACCATACTATTTATGGATGTTAATTAAAATTCCTCATGTAAAGGTTAAAATAGGTGATGATTCTCTAGGTTTGTCTAAATATACAAAGTACTTTCAAAATCTACTCTAGATTACTTCTCTAATCGCAGCAAAACAGTGAATTGCCAGATTGTTTTCTGAACTCACCTTAAACCTCCCTACAGTTTAAGTCATATTTTCCCCGTTTTACAGAGAAGGCAGTTGATGAGATTACAACCACAAAAACTAATGACATCAATCTTTCTTTAAGTTTTTAAAAAATGTTTTATTTATTTTTGAGAAAGACAGAGACAGAGTGTATGTAAGTGGGGGAGGGTCAGAGAGGAAGACACAGAATCTGAAGCAGGCTCCAGGCTTTGAGCCAGCACAGAGCCCAACACAGGGCTTGAACTCCTGAACCATGACCTGAGCTGAAGATCATGACCTGAGCTGAAGTCAGATGCTTAACTGACTGAGCCACCCAGGCACCCCTGACTTCAGTGTTTCTTTTACTAAGTGACTCACGTAAATATATTTTTTAGAGAAAAAAAAATTAGGAATAAAGCTTAATGACACTGAATTAATTGTCCTTCTGGACGTAAACTTTCTTATCCAGATCATCCCAGCCCCTCCTGTTCTAAGGCTCAGTACCTCATTTGCTGCAGGGCCCTGGCTGGGTTGGAGCCCGTTCGGTCCAATTTGTTAATGAAAGTTAGAAATGGAACATTATAGCGCTTCATCTGACGATTAACAGTCATGGTCTGGCACTGCACCCCTCCAACAGCACAGAGAACAAGGACTGCACCATCCAACACTCTCAGGGCCCTTTCAACTTCTATTGTGAAGTCCACGTGTCCTAAATGAGACAAAGTGTGTGAGGTCTTAAAGAGCAGTATGAATTTTTATAACACGCACAATTATACGTTTTTATATCTCTGCTCAGGACATAAGCCTTCTAATTAAAGTGTGGATTTTTTCAACCACCATACCATTTACTAACCATAAGGTCCAGGGACCCAACTCTTCAAAAAACTACTAGGGCACGGGGCACCTTTAAATCAGCTACAGCTTGTAACAAGCAAGAACCTTCCTGCTCACAGTTTATTTGTACTATTTTTCAAGGGAACCATATAAGGATGAAGTGCTCTAGGTCCCAAGTCAGATTTCTCTAACAGGAATTCACAGTCACACTTTTGAGTATTACTTGACACTCAAAAATAAGCTGGGTCATAATAAAGAACTAAATGTGCTTTTGTCAAAACAAGCTGCAATAAAACCAAGAATTCAACTCACCAGGAGTATCAATAATGTTGATATTGACATCTTTCCACATGGTATAGGTGGCTGCTGACTGAATAGTGATTCCTCTTTGTCTCTCTAGTTCCATGGAATCCATGACAGCACCAACTCCATCTTTACCTTTCACCTAAACACAAACACAGCAACTCAGATTTCCCTGTCCCTGCATCCCAAGGAGAGAAATCTTTACTGAGAAGGAACTAGAACACACACAGTTAACTGATGCAATTTTCCGAGAAGGCTATCACCAAACCATGTCTTGTGAAATAGAAGAGTGATTCCAGGTTTTGCCCTCTATTTACTGCCTCTCTTTTCATTGTTATTCTCAGCACTACTAACGTAGAGCAATCACCTCAGTCTTAGAGCCAACCTTGTTTCCTTCACACTGTTCCTGCCCACCAGGCTTGTGGTAGTCCATGAGCAGAAGTTCAGAGAACAGATTTTTCCCTGCTCTACTACATGTGGATTTTGAGTCCTAGGTGGGAAGGATTGAGCTTTCCACGTACTTGTGATTTAACAAGATGAGATTCCTCTGAAGAAATGGAAAGTTATTCAATGTTACGGTCATTTCTTCAGGAGACTTTAAAGTTACAAAAAATCGTTTTCTTTTCTTTTCTTTTCCCCTCTCAGTAATGTATCTGTCTGCCCACCATCAGGTCACAGCTGAGGTGGGGCCTGACCACGCCTCCAGATCCAAATGTGGATTCTATGCCCAAGGCAGCAGGTGAGCCTGGGCACACCAGGGGAAGTGCTGTTGGGCTGCCAACACTTTGAGAAGTCCCAAGGGCCACCCCCCAAGCCCCAAGCCACACTTGTTGGCAGGTGGGAGGGGAGCTGCATCCCAAGTGTGGAGGCACAGGCCTCATCCTCACAGCAGGCAGGCAGAAAGCACAAGGGGGCCCCTGCCTCACAAAGGGCATTTATGGAAACGAGGGGGGTGGGGGCTGGTGCAGAGTCTTCCCGCTGCAGCTGTGAGTTGCAGGGCTCCAACACAGTGTTCCAGGAGTCCATGTGGTGGCAATGCACTTCTGCTCCCAACTGTCCAGGGAGCCCCTGGCTTCCAGATGCACTTCCGGAAGCACTTGTCCTGCATCCTCCACAGCGGCTCCTGGGCCACAGCCACAGCAACCTGCACCTTCACCTGCTCCATGCTGAGCCCCGGGTCCAGTGTGCCACCGCTGGACTCCCTAAATCTGAGCCCAAAGCACTCACCACTGCTCCACAAAATCCAAAAAAAAATTTTTTTGACACGTGTATTTTGTAACTATAAACATCATACTACATACAGTTTTAAAATGTTTTTCCACTTAATAAACATCTCTCCATAACATTAAAAATTATGTAAATACTACTTTAACAGCAGCTTAATACATCACATGACTTCTTAATTGAAGTATAATTAACAATGTTACATTAGTTGCAGGTGTAGACTTAACATTCCTAAAAGACAATTTACTGAGAAACTACACAGTGATGGTCTCTAGGAGGATTCCTCACAACCACACTGCAAGCCAGTATGAACTATCCCGTTTGTGGCAGGTCTCTGACTAAAGGTCCACTGTTACCATTCATTTACTCTTTCAGGTTTTGTAATGTTTATTAAATCGTAACGACCAAACAATTAAAACCAAGCTCTCGCTAACCTGGAATCAACCATGAACCACATACCTCATGCATCTTTGCAATTCTGCCAGTGTAGTAAAGCACTCGTTCTGTTAATGTAGTTTTCCCCGAATCAATGTGAGCTGAGATTCCAATATTTCGTATCTTTTCATTAGGAATCACCCCTGATGAACACCATCGGCAGACTTTCCAATTAACCTGAAAAAATAAGAGAGCTTGTATCAACGCACTTTCTGTAAGAGATAACAATGGGCAATTAGAATTTGGTTGGTTGGTATCTTTCTACCAATGTATCTCAATGGACACCAAACATCATTTGAGATAGCTTGGAAAGGCAAGAGAAGGAATGAATGCCTCAATCTATGACTCTTGTAACCAAAGAAGAAACTACAAGAGAAGACAGAAGGGATACACACATTCTTAACAATAAATAAATCTGAAAAGATATACAGGTATCAAAGAAGCTAATTAATTAAATAAAAGGGGACAGATACTTTTCCAAATGTTACAGGTTTGAAATTATACGCTGGGGCTGATAAAACCAGAAAGACAATTTCCAACAAGTACTTTAATAAAAAATAGTTTTTAGTTTAAATTTTACTTTGATTTTTTCCCCCTTCTCCCTTACTGTAGCGTAGTCCACAGCTAGCAAGGATGTTTGCAGTCTCCAAGTAGCCCACAAAAAATTTCCAATTCCTTCTGTACAAAAACAATCACTCTTTAAAAACTTTATTTTATTCTGGTGGGGGTGAGAGTAAGAGAGAATCCTGCATTTTATGGAATCAGGACACAATATAAGCCTCTATCTATAGGACTGCATATCCAAAATGTACTGCAGCACTTCTGAGGAAAGGAAAACAGGAGACCTTAGAAAAGGTGGGCAAATACTAAATGGTTTCTGGTGGACACTTAGACAAAATTCCATGAATATCAGCAAGGAAAGCAAACGACGTTTGCATAGTAGTAAAGGCTCAGGTCCTACCCAATCCTACTCCATTCTGCAACCTCCGCAAAAGACAGAAATGCAAAGAAAAGTACCGGGAGGTTTGAACGCCAAATCAAATAACCCAGCCCAAGGACACTGTGCAGTGAAAAGAGCACTAGATGATCAGTCAGAAGCCTGGAGTTCGAACCCTAAGCACACTAATTTTTCAGCTGGTCTGACCTTCACTCCAGTCACTTCTCTTTAAGGTATACCAAAAAGAGGCTTAACCATAATCGGTGGCCTTGTCCACTCTCCCAAGGTACTGAGACGCAGCTCACGAACGAGAACATGTGCAGGTACCGAAAGGCTTTTCAGCACTGAGGCACGACAGCTCCTTTCCGGAGCTGTCAGGAGGTCCCAGGGAAGAAATCACTGTTCCCTAGCCCTGGAGAACAGCAAAGTCCCGTCCGCAGTCCCTGGTTCGGTCTCGCCTCGCCGGGCTCTAGTACCTGCTTCCCCTGCCATCCCAGGCTGGCGGGGACCCGCGGGAGCGGCCCACGTCCCAGAGCCGCGGCGACGGCTGCTCCCAGCAACCTCATTGAGGCGAGCGCAGAACTGGTGTAAAGGTCCGGTGACTCTGGGTCTGCTCAGCAACCAGCTCCACAACTGGAAGCGTTCAAAGTCACGCCGGCAATCAGCGCCGGCAGAACGCATCCGGGGCGAAGGACGCTAGGGAGGTGAGAGGAAGGGAAAGAGAGGCTTCCGGACTTCAGAGCCGAACAGCGCCTTCCAACACCTGGGCGCCCTCTGTAGACTTGGAAGAGAAAGTGTCGTCGCTTTGACCAGCTAACCAAACATTTGCATGCTCCTGGAAGGATGAAACCTTTTAAACATGGTTGTTTTGCGTATTCATTGTTGCTGTCATGTCTCTTGTGTAGGTTTGAAATTTTTCATAACTTCAAAAAAATCTGAAATAGATTCCCCTCCATCAAAGTGCCTAGAAGGTCCTGCTTGAACAGCCCCACCAAGATAGCAATGTGGAGAAATGTTTGTAACAATTTTAAGTGGAAAAAAATGCAAAATTATTATCTATGTCATTACAAATACAAAAAAAAAAAAAATGACCCGTAAGACATGACCTGAAAAGAACGTGGAAAAATTAACTATCAATTACAGGTTTGTTTTTTTTTTCTCATTTCAAGAAGTTCATTGTTTGATGTTAAATGTTACATGTTCAGTACTTATGGAAGACCGCATCTTTGACGATTCCACTTGGCTGTCTTAGGAGTATCTCGCACTCTGTATGTCTAAAACAGAGCTTCTGCTCTTCCTCCCAAAATCTTCTGCAGTCTTTATCTCGTGAATGGAAACTCCATTCGAGTTGCCCTGACCAAAAATGTTAGTCACTTCGACACCACTGACAGCTCTGGTGTAATCTGTCAGTTTATTCTATAGGCACCACCTTCAAAACTAGGTCTAGAACCTGACCTTGTCTCCCCACCTCTCAACACTGCCATCTCTCAACCGAATTGCTGTATAACAGATTTCCTAAAGGATCTCACTGCTTCTGCCCCAAGGCAGTTCAGTCTATTCTCAACACTGACTAGAGGGCTCCTTTTAAGCCAGACCATGTCATTTCTCTGATGAAAATACTCCAGTGAGTTCATTGTTCCTGTTATCTCTACTTGTAGGTTCAAAATTTTTCATAATTAAAAACAAAAATCTGCAATGGTTTCCCCTTCCCCTCAGAGAAAGTGCTGCCAAGCGCCCTGCTTGGGCAGCCAGGCTAACATGGCGGTATTTCCCTTGCTGGTTTTGCTCCAGCCACATTGGCCTCCTTGCTGGTCCTCATGTGACCAGACTTTGCTCTTCCCTAAATAGTGTAGTAGCTTTTTTCTTTATTTTCTTCTCTCTGTTCAAATAGCCTTATCAATGAGGTGTTCCGTAAGGAACTCTTCTAAAACAGAGGGTTCCTCCCTTACTATCTTCCGATGCTGTTTCATTTTCCTTCCTTCCTATACCTGTTTATTGTCTGACTCTCCCAATGGGAATAAGTTCCATAAGCAGAGTGATTTGGTTTTGTTAATTGCTGTATCCCTTAGCATGTGTTAGGTGCTCCACAAGTATTTGTTAAATGAATGTGTGAATGAGAGCAAATAAACAGAAATCAAATTACAAGAGCCAAGAAAAGAAAAACCAAAATCTCAATGATGAATTTCAAATTTACTTTTTGTAAATCATCCATGTATTAATTTGCAATAAAGGATTTGTAAGCTGATTTGAGGAATAAATCCATTAACGTTGAACATAACTTTAAAACATTTTTTATGGACTTTCAAAAATTTAGTCTTTATAAACCTTTATATGTATTTGTTTAATATATAAATTAAATACATAATTATGAAAATTATAATAAAATTAAACTTTAATAGTTTCTTTAAGTAAAAATTCATACTCATTATCTTGTGTGTATACATATATATTCATTTTTCTGTAATTATTATACCAAATATACTTAATTAAGCATTTTTAACCAAAGTAATCAACTTTTCTCTACTCCAAAGAGAAAACTGAAAGGCAGAAAACCAAGAGCTGTCTAGCTAAATTTTTATGAGTACATATTATAGATTAAGTTTCAAAGTGGCAAAATACACATATACAATATCATCCAAAGCATTTATACACTGTTAATTCATAGTCATTTTATAATGTATAATAAAATTGAAACTATCTCTAGTGACCAAAACCTTGTATCCATTTTTACTTAGAAATTGTCCAAGTTTCATCCAAGAATTAATTTAATTTTTTCTTAGGTCTGGAAAAGTTAACTGGGGATCTGAAAAATTACATTTTTAACGAACACATTCAGTCCTTATAATTGATAGTATTATCATAATCTTATAAGATTAAACCCCCCCTCCCCTTAGAAGACATCTGTGTTACAATTTTGTTTAAACATCATTTTATATTTTGTAATCTTAATGGAGTCAATGGTAACTTATACTTGACCCATAAGACCAATACAGGAAATTTGTAAAGTTGTTTTGGTTTTTTTTTTTGAGAGACACACACAGAGTATGAGTGGGGGGGCGGGGTGGGGGGCAGCGAAAGAGGGAGACACAGAATCTGGAACAGGCTCTAGGCTCTGAGCTTTCAGCAAAGAGCCTGACCTGGGGCTTGAACTCAGGAACCGTGAGATCACGACCTGAGCTGAAGTTGGAACCTTAACCAACTGAGCCACCCAGGTGCCCCAGAAATTTGTAAACTTTAAATGAGAAGTTCAACCTTAGTTTTATATAAACTAGAAGATTTTATTAGCATTAATTTTATATAATAAAAACTGGAAGAAGACATATAGTTGATTTTAAATAGCCATTCATTCACCCAGATCCATCCACTTATCAGAAATATTTCATAAAGCTTTTTAAAAAAACATTTTATAAACTTTATATTCATAATCATTAAATCATATTTAAATCTTTCTCAATGTTTAGTTAGTTTTGAGACAGAGATAGAACATGAATGGGGGAGGGTCAGAGAGAGAGGGAGACAGAGAATCTGAAGCAGGTTCCAGGCTCCAAGCTGTCAGCACAGAGCCCAACGTGGGGATCAAACTCACGGACCATGAGATCATGACATGAGCTGACGTTGGAGGCTTAACCAACTGAGCTACCAAGGCACCCCTCATTAAATCATATTTAAAAGCTCCTCTTTTATCTTTAATCATACTAACAAAATATATTTAACAAAAGCTATTACTTACACTGTCCATATTTTTATGCAAAAGCAGCACAAATAGTTTATTAGCTTTTTTCTCTTAGACATTTTAGATTGTTTATTTGGAGTAGATATTCCTAGATTGCACATATGACAGAATGACTTTTTTTTTTTTAATTCATCTTTAAAAATTTTCAAGTGGGAGGAAAAAATAGGGAGAGAAGCAGAAAAAATGGTGAGCCAGATGGCATATTAAAAATTTTGAGTTTGAGGGGCACCTAGCTGACTCAGCGGTAGAGCAAGCAACTCTTGACCTTGGGGTTTTAGGTTTGAGCCCTACATTGGGTGTAGAGATTACTTTAAAAAATTAAAAATCTTTTAAAAAAATGTGATGTTTGATGAGGTTTTTTGGGGGTGACAGACGGATTCGTGGGGTCCAGAGCTGACAACCAAGAAAGAATTCTTGAAGACATCTTTGGTGCAAAAAGATGATTTTATTTAAAGCATGGGGACAGGTCCCTTGGGCAGAAAGAGCTGCCCTGGGACCATGAAGAGAGACTGGTTTTATACTATGGAGTTGGGGGGAGGTAAAGTCCAGGGGAAGTTTCCAGTGAGATTTTCATCTGCTAAAGAAAACTCACAGGATACTGGAGGCCTAGCTATTGTCAAGCTAAGGTTGTTTTCCCTCTAGCAAAGCAGTATCACACATACCCCACCTGGGGATGGGGGTGGGGTGTTTGCGGACTGTCAGCTTGCCTTATGCTCCTCATCAAGGTTGAACAATAATCTATTGGTATTAGGCAGTGGCCAAACAGGAAGTGGTTAGAAGGTCTCCACTAATTAGAGCTAAGGGAGACTTATAGAGAAGAGGCAAATTATTTATATTATTTATTATTTATTTATATTTATTATTTATAAAGCAATTATTTGTTTGGCTGTAGTTTAACTGGTTGCCTTATATGGGAAAGCCTAGTTGGCTATGATTAGATGTCTTTAGGTTTCAATTTCTTAACTTTGAGGCATTATAGGTTTGTTTTGGTTTGCTTACATGTACTACTAAAGCATTAAAGCCTCAGTCTAATAGTTTCCTTGTTTAATTAATAATATAAATATGAAAGTATTCCTGTAAAAGCTAATTACTTTCCCTCTTCAATACAGGATAAAGTTTAAATATAAGCCATACAAAGCTCTGAAGTATGGAAATAAAAGATGGCCAGTCTCCTACATAAACAAAGTGGTCTCCTTTAGACAAATAACACAAAGGCTCTCCTGAGGTTTTGTTTCTTTGTTGTTTCTTTGATATTGTTCTTCAAGGTGCCTCTCAAGTGCAAGTCTTGTTTATTTCCAAGTTCCCCAGAATGGCCATTACAATTCTCTCCTAAATTATGCCAGGAGGTAGTACAAGTCTATTAGGTGACAAACCCATGAAAAACTGCCTGGTGTTCTATCAAATGTAAAACACTGCTATGTTTGTCTCAGGCTTTAACCCTAATGTTAAACCACATGACTACTGACCTGAGAAACACGGTTAGAAGGCAACATGGGTGGATAGAAGGTCTCTCCCAAAGCAAACTTCTCATGCAACTGACAAGACTGAGGAAAGTTTTCACAGACAAATAATATAAGATGGTGGGCAAGTAGAGGATAGGAGATGGTGTTTAAAGTCAAATTCACGAGAGGACACCAAAGTCTGATCAGAATCCCCAAACCCCAAGAGACAATAAGCATAACACTGGGGACTAAGAGATCATCAGAACGCGAATTTACTGCAAGATCCATGTAATCAGGGACAGAGGGTTCTCAAGAGGTCTCAGATATGAACATTATTACCAAATTGAAAGTCCTAATACACTGCAGTCAGGGTCTTGGTCACACTTCAGTAGAATTTCCAATTTGTCCTAGCCCAATCAGCCTAAGACCACTGTCTTGGTCCATCCAGGCTGCTACGATAAAAATATCATAAACAGTCGGGGTGCCCAGGTGGCTCGGTTCGTTGAGTGTCTGACTTCAGCTCAGGTCATGATCTCTCGCAGTTCACAAGTTCCGAGCTCCATGTCAGGATCTGTGCTGACAGCACAGACAGAGCCCGGAGCCTGCTTCCAATTCTGTGTCTCCCTCTCTCTGCCCCTCTCCTGATGGCACTCCGTTTCTCTCTCTCTCTCAAAAACAAATAAACATTAAAAGAATACCATAAACAATATATTGGCTTATAGAAACAGAAATTAATAGAAAGGGAAAGGGAGCTCTCTGTAGTCTCTGTTATAAAAGCACTAATCCTATTCATGAGTCTGTACCCCCATGACTTAGTCACCTCCCCAAAGCAAGATCTCCAAATACCATCATATTGCCACATTTAGGGCACCATCTGATTCCAGTGTGCTCCTGCCCTGCCCTGTAATAAAGGATAATGGAGTCATGAAGGCAGAGTAATGAAAACCTATTACTGAGACTGCCTGGTACCAGGAAAAATTCTAATGTGGCAAGGAGCCTAAGTAAGCAACTTGGCCTTATTGTCAAGGCCACATTCACCGAATAGTTACTATCTTTCCATTCCCAAAAGATCCAGGGTTCCAGAAAGATCAATTGTCATCCCCAAAGAAAAAATAATATGAACTACAAGCTACAGAGAGCCTTCCTTCCTATACTGGTTGGCCTCAGCAGTATATGGTAAAAATAATTCTGAAAAGAAGCGATTTCAGCATCATGTGAACATAAAGAATTGACATTTAATCTCCATATGTCACATATTTTTACAAGTGGCCCCTTATGAAGCACTGTGGCATAAGAAGAAATATATAATTTAATTTTTATTTACTCTCTATGGTAAACAAATTGGGAGGAAAAAAATAGCTATGGATGCTCTAATTGCTATATGATGTATAAAAGTTATACTGTTTTAATGTATTTATTAAAATGTGTTTTCATACTTGAATATAATGATTAAAGTTATCACCAATGTAAGATTTAGGCAGAAGGAGAATAATTACAGTGTCGATTCTATTGGGATTTTGCTCTATCAACTGAATTTACGCAAAAGTGTTATTTCAAATTTATGCCTTATGACAACTTCCCAATATGTTATATTATTAGTACACTAAATTACGCATAACAGGAGAATGTTAACATCTTTAATACACACTCACTTTTTGTTATAAAAATGAATTGACATGTATGCATCTTATTTTGGTAACTAATTAAAAGTATGAAACACCCTGACTGATATAATACAGACAATCAGGAGAGCATAAGCACAATCACATAGGTCTACTTCCAAAGTTAAAAAAACAAGATGTTAAGATTATGAAGTGAGAGTGGATTTTCTGTTCTTTTTTCCCCCCTTGAAACAGAACTTAAGAGTTAAGATTTTATATTCTCATAAACTTCAAATCTAACTTCTATAAAAACAGATTAATGTTTGAATTCTAGAATAAAAGAGCTAAAGCTGAATTTTTAAATGGTATAAAAGAGAACAACTGATTTACTAAGTACCTTGCTCAAACACACAATCTCCTGTCTAAGAAATTTTGAGACAATCAATCATTCAAGTTTACAGAATACCAAATGCATTTTTCTAAATGTCACAAAAGGCTGAGTAGAGTTTCTCCAAGGACACTCCAACTTTCGAATGTTAACTGTGGAGACAGATTAAGCTGTTTGTAGGAAAGAAGAGCAGAAATATGCTACCTTAATAAGTTAAAGAGAAAGGTCAATATAAAGTCTGATGAATGTTAAAAATGTAATCTAGAACAAAAAAGAATATACTATAAAAGAAATTATAAGCCTAAAACTCATATATATTAGCAATTTTAAATCTCTTGAAATTCAGAATTGATTATTTTTCATGTAATTTATCAAAATAATAACTAATTTCTCATAAAACAGTACTAGGGTGCTTTGCTTTATTTTTTTTTTTAATCTTTAAGCTAGCTGGCTACATAACACATAAAATTTGATTTAAATAATTTTATCTTTATTAACATCACTGTAGTATTGTTAGTGAAAACCAAGACTATTTTTTTTACCATTTTACTTTCTTATAATTAATACATATGACAAAACTAGTTCTAAATTCAATCTGGAACATATAAAAGAACACATAGCCAATAGGAAGATAACTGAGAAAGCAAAATCAGCTTTAAAAATCAGTATGTTTTAAAATAAAGAGTTTAATAAAAGTTTAGCAACTTACTTAAATTGTTGAAAATCAAAGTTTTATTCCTAAAGTAGGGACAATATAAAGCTAGCACTTCCAAGATCATTCAGATATCAGAAGAAAGTTGTTAAGTACAGTACTGATTTAACAAGGGATTGGTCTTATGTGTATTACCCAGCACCATTACTTTCTCTGTTAAAACAATCAAAACTAAACAAATCAACTGCAAGCCTATTTATTTTTTGTTGATTTTCACAGGTGATCCTTTGATGTTGAGTTTGTCCACAAAAACATTTGATCTTCTTCCATGTTCAATGGCTGGACTTTGATGAGGTTTCTCCCTGAGAAATATAATATGAACATTAATACCATTTTTTAAATGGCCAATGGTTTACAATTCAATACAAACATGATAAAACCACTGTAATTTATAGAGAGTTTTATCTAAAATTTCAATAATAGCTTTCAAAAATACATGGGAGGGGTGCCTGGGTGGCTCAGTTGGTTGAGCGTCCGACTTCAGCTCAGGTAATGATCTCACAGTCTGTGAGTTCGAGCCCTGCGTCAGGCTCTGTGCTGACAGCTCAGACCCTGGAGCCTGCTTTGAATTCTGGGTCTCCCTCTCTCTCTGCCCCTCCCCCACCCATGCTCTGTCTCTCATTCTCTGTCAAAAATAAATAAACATTAAAAAAAATTTTTTTTAAAAAGCAAAACACATGGGAGACTATTTCATTAACATTTAAGAAAGCAACAGCTACTTTCCTGAGATGTTATCCGACATGCTAGCCACTAGCCACGTTATTTAAATTTAAACTAATTAAAATAAAATAAAGTTTAAAATTCAGTTCCTCAGTTGCCTCAGCCATATTTCAAGTGTGGTTTAATAGCCACATGTGGCTAGAGGCTACCATATTGGATGATATAGATACCTAACATTTTTGTCATCGCAGGAAATCATTTCAGAAAGTTCTATCAGACTATACTAGTTTACAAAAAATGCCACTGATGGGGCCACAGATGTAAGATCATCTATAAAGAACATGTTTTCGGGGTGCCTGGGTGGCTCAGTCGGTTAAGCATCCGACTTCGGCTCAGGTCATGATTGCACAGTCTGTGAGTTTGAGCCCCACGTCGGGCTCTGTGCTGATAGCTCGGAGCCTGGAGCCTGCTTCAGATTCTGTGTCTCCCTCTCTCTGACCCTTCCCCGTTCATGCTGTGTCAAAAATAAATAAACATTTTTAAAAAATTAAAAAAAAAAAAAAGAACATGTTTTCTCTAACAGGGACCTGGATTTCATAATCATAATTAGCACTGTGAAGTTTTTATCAACAAACTTTTCAAAGTGAGACAAATATTGTCTAAAAGTAACATGGGAGCAAATTTTCTATAGAAAATATTAGGGCTCTAAGTTCCTAAATAAGTAATTTAAAATAAAAGATGCTGGCACATGACACTCTGCACAAGGCTTCTGATTTACTTGGTACCCACTTGTCCATCGCTGGTTCTGTGAAGCCCTCCACCTTCTGCAGCAATCCTCCACTCTCTTATGGCCTAGAATAGATTTCTGTTTTAAGGCCTGGTGAAGCCTCTCTCTCTCTCTCAAGTGTAATTTTAATAGGAATTAGGTATTGTTTTCCATTTTTTCCCCAGAGAACCAAATTAAATTCTAACTCTACCATACACATTAAATGTACAAAAATCTCTAATCTTTAAGGTATGGCTTCAGCATATTTATATTTCACAGCTATTCCAAAAGGTAATCCCAAAGAAGGCTAAAGTTTTTGAAAAATTCTTCCAAAATATCTAATATCTAATACCTAATATAGGTGCAGATATTGTTTATTATACAAGTGTCTAAAAATGCATTTGCCATTGACTTGTTAGGGAAGTTTGTTAAGCCTTTCCAATAGAGCCCCTCTCCCCTTATCATATCTCTAGACACCAATATGTTCACCTGGCATGAAATATATGACTCCTACTCTATCTAGACTAAAAACTGTTTTACAAAAATAACTATATCACACTTCCTTAGAAGGATTTTAGCCCCTATCTTCTGAGGCATAATTTGCTAGTGAGTTACTAGTGATACAATCTTAAAATATTATTGGTTTTTAGATACAAATTCAAATTTGTGTGGCAGACTCAGATATAATGTAAAATTATTATATTCTTCACAAAATATACTGTTGATATAAACAACAGATGTTAATCAAAACTTCCTGATACAGAGGTAAAATTTCATAACTTTTCTTCTAATTCTTCTTTAAAAAGCACACTTTATTTTAGAAATAACTTTAACCTTCTTTTAAGTTCTCGGGAGCCTGAATTCTCATGACCAACACTTCGCATCTTAGGGTTTTCCACATGGCGCCACTGTCCCGCTGGTCTGTACTTCAAAATCTCATTCTGCCATTCATCATCAAAAGCGTGAGCATCACCTGCATTAAATATCAAAATAAAGGGGCAAGTATTAAGATATCAACTGTCAGTAAATGCTTTGTTTCCACATACTTGATTCTGGCTTTGTGCTTCTATCATCTAACCTCAAGATAGATGCAGGGAAGTGCTCCAAATATAAAGGTCTTTGACTCAGGGTAATACTTCCTTTTTTGTTTGTCCCTCTTTTATTCCTATTGACAATTTGGTTATTGACGATCTGGTCTTTCATGCATCTGCCTGGATATCATATTATTCCACCCAATGGACCCTTTGACCAAATCATACTGATTCACATTCTTTTTGGGGGGTCATCTCCTGGTGAACATACTTTTCCTCTGTACTTGGAAACTCCTTCAATAACAAGCACTTCCTATTA
The DNA here is from genome assembly GCF_016509475.1 of Prionailurus bengalensis. NCBI lineage: Eukaryota > Metazoa > Chordata > Mammalia > Carnivora > Felidae > Prionailurus > Prionailurus bengalensis. Next base: position 107,088,881 of record NC_057350.1, read on the forward strand.
ACCTCACCATTTTCCTACATAACTTGGCCTAACACACAAGCTTCTGTTGTCAGTTTCCTGATAGGTTGCACATCTTGACTGTCAATTTATGTTGTTATGAAGTAGGTAATCTGACTTTGATAATAACAGCTGTCAAATGGTAATACTGTTCTTCCAGATGGCCTTTATAATGTATGTGTTCTTTCACTAAATTTTTCCTCAACATGTTAATTATTGTGAAGTACTCTTCATATGTTTAACTATGACAAAACTACAAAGGTTAAAATTAAAGAAAGGTTAAGATGTAACTTCCATCTCATCGCCGAAGAATAATTTTATCAACCCAACCTTAAGAGAATTTCTTTTACTAAAATGGTAATTTAAACCCTTTATTAAGACAAAACACTTTTTGAAAATGCTTTTTGAAAATGAGAGATGAATATAACCCAAAAACTACAATGACAAGAGTTAGGACACTGAAAGGACTTAAATGCATTGAAGAATGAATATAAAATCTAGAAAATGTAAAGACTTATTTGATATATACATGATATACTATCTAACAGTACAAGGAATTAAAATCTTATCTATACAAAACTTCAAGTGTCTGCCAGTAAAGAATGGTTTAAATAAAATATGGCCTATTCAGGATAAAACTTTTAGGTAACCATTTAGAATATTTTTGAAAGACAACATCATAGGAAATTGGTTTCACAATTATAATGGTGAATTAAAATAAGCACAATATAAACTAGACAATAAAATACTAATTAAAAAAAATTTTATGTGTTTATATATACATAAAACTATTAAGAAGAAATATAGTAAAACAGTAATAATGGTTATTTGAGGTTGTGATTATAGATAATTTTAATTTTCTTCTTTCTTCATTTTTTAAATATACCCCAGAAATATTAAAAAACTCATTTTGCCTACTGACAGTCTTACCAAATGACAATTCAAAAGATTCCATTTCCAAGTATAAAACAAAAAATAAGTAACATTACCAAAACCACTGTAAAAAACAGATCTACTATGAAACAATGAATACACAATTTTATTACTTTGATAAGGTAGTCCATACATGTACTATTCATAACCTACCTCAAAAGGACATCTTATGAAATGTTTCTACAGAAAACATTCAAGTTCTACCAGTACAGCTGCTGTTTTAAGAGGAAGAATGCTACTTTCTGTGACAACTTACTTTCATTCATATTGATGAACTCTTGATTGACCTCTTCATCTCCAGTTTTGTTGTTCTTTGACTTTTTAATGACATGAGCTCTGTCATGAAGATGATGACCAACAGCCATTTTTTCTAGTCCACTGTCAGAATCTCTCAATGCTCTCCTAGTTTCCTTTATCTATAAAAGTGAGTTATTATTTAAATATATATAGAATATTTATAATTCTAAATTTCTCAGGACCTCTTTACCTATAGAGGTAAGACCATAAATCTACAGCTGCAAAAATACTGGGTACTCAGTTCCCCTGCTAAGTTGCAGTGAAACTGTGATAATAGTTCTCTGATATTTCCTGGACTGCTCAAAATTAAAATGTCTAGGGCAAATAGAACCAATATAATCTAACCTTTTTTTCTAAATTGTAATCAAATATTAAAACAAATAATTATATAAAACTTAGTGCCTTCAACACTGTCCTTAACAAAGTAATAGTTAGGAGTACATGCTAGCATTCCTACAAATAAAGGCAACTAATTATTCAGTAGTCATGTTGATGGGCTTGAAATCTCATGGCTCCTACATATCAACTCTATGGGTCATTAGAATATTAGTGATAGCCAAAGACTATTAATAGTAGCATGGTTTGCTGTAGGATATCTATAAATAAATTGCTTACATTTAAGATGCATGTCACTTATAGCAAGTTAAAATGAAAATGTCTGCCCTATGGCAAGAGCATCATTAAAAGGTATGTCTTCATATGTAAGAACTAAAAAATGAACTACTCACACCTATTAAATAGGCAAACCTAATTTTTTTTTTACTGTAAGTACTAACAAGGAAGTGTAGGAATGGGAACTCATTATCAGACTTTCTGGGAGCCAACTGTTTCAATCGCTGTGTGATAGTAACTTAGTAATTTCTAGGTAAAGATGAAGGCACTCACCTCCTCCAAACCAACAATAACATTCCTAGACCTTTTGCACAAGGAGACATGTATAAAGATAAGTAAGTGAGAAATTAGAAATATCTATCAACAGAAAAATAGATTCAAAACTGTGGTATATTCATATTTTAGATAATATATAGAAGTCAAAATAAAGAAACAGCTGCACGTATCAACTCGAATAAATCTCAGAAGCATATTACTGAGCAAAGTCAAGTTGCAGAGGACACACGCAGCATGAACCCATTTATATAAAGTTTAGAAACCCATAAAATAGGGGCGCCTGGGTGGCGCAGTCGGTTAAGCGTCCGACTTCAGTCAGGTCACGATCTCGCGGTCCGTGAGTTCGAGCCCCGTGTCAGGCTCTGGGCTGATGGCTCGGAGCCTGGAGCCTGTTTCCGATTCTGTGTCTCCCTCTCTCTCTGCCCCTTCCCCGTTCATGCTCTGTCTCTCTCTGTCCCAAAAATAAATTAAAAACGTTGAAAAAAAAATTAAAAAAAAAAAAAAAAGAAACCCATAAAATAATTCATTATATTGTTTTTGAAGCATATGTAAGTAATAAAATTGTAAAAATATACATCAGAAAAAGTTCCAGATATAGGAAAATGGTTCTTTTTGGGGGAGAAAGTAAAAGGGAAAAGGAACCAGGGAGGGATGAGTGCATAGAAACTTAAACTGCATCTGTAACATTTTTGCTTAAAAAGAAAACAAAGCAAGAGACAACGTAAGGCAAATAGAGAAAAACTTTATGATTTAACTAAACTGAGTGGAAGGAATATGGGTATTTATTATATTATTTTCTATATATTTTCTGTATACTTGTATTTTATGAGTTAAAAAATTCATTTACTTCAGATATAAATTAAAAATTGACACTTATTTCACAAAACAAAGACTTTTTTCAGGTCTACTTACCTGGTCAAGATGTAAAGGTAATAACAAACATCAATAATAGAAATTTACATGAAAAAGGCACCTGAGGTGGGGTTGGGGAGACAAAAATTGCCTTAAACTAAGGAAAGGCAGCTAGCATTACTGTTTTTCACAGTGATATGGTGTCTTCTCCCCCTCATCCCTACTCCCAAAGAACTGTATCAAGCTTTAATAATTAAAATATGATATAGGTGATGTATCATTCCAAATTTTATAAAGCTCCAAGAATGCTCAGAAAATACTTACTCCTCCTGGAGCCCTACGGGTTTGAGTTGAGGCCTGGAAAACCTTTGGTGGTTCATCTCCTACTTTGGAATAAGTCATAATTGAGGAAGAACTAAATGAATGTCCATTTGGATCCACTGAAAGGTGACCCTAGAGGTAAGTATAAAATGTAAATCCAGAGAGTTTTGTCAAATATGAAGACTTATGTCAGAGGATTCAGCTAAGTAACAATACTAGCTAGACATTCTACTAAGGCTATGGTGTATCCAAATAGCACCTCCAGGAAGGTCCTAATCTCCTTCCATTGTAGGTACCAATTTTCACTCTTCTTGTGAGGAATAATAACAAGTGATTCACTCATAGATCCCGAAGTCTTTGAGATCACAGACTTGTAGCTTAGATTTAAATATAAATGCTGTGTCCTGAGGCCTATGATACTATTATAGTTAGTGGTTGACCCTTGTGTGTAATTTTGCCAACAGTGAACCAACTAGCCATATACCAAGAAGTTTTACACCTCCTGTGGGTACCAGATTGCTAGATTACGAATGTCATTAATAATGCCCTAGATTTGGATATTCTGAAATGATCCTTAGATTCTAAACTGGATGACTAAAATAATATGAGTCTTCTTCATCAATATGAAGTTATTATTTTTCTTTTTGATGTTAATAGTACAAGTAGAAAAGTAAGAGTATTAGTACTAGCTTGTAACTATTTGGATTGCATGGATCTAATCCAGTGATTAACATCACTCCTAAAATGTCTGTTTTCAGTTTTTTAAAAAAACAATACAAAACACTAAAAATTTCCTAGGTGCTACAAATCCTTTTAAGTAGACAAGTTACAAATAATTTAAAAATCTAAATTCATATAAAATGTCCATTTACAATAGTGACCTTCAGCAGAACAAATGTTTTTGAGGTTGTTTAATTTTGAAAGTTAATTAATGCTATTTTTCAAACTCATAGTTTGTAAAATCAATTTGGTAGGTTGTGACCAGGATTTTTAAAATATGAACTAAAACAGAAAATATTGGCACACTCTGTAAACAGTATGATCATTTTCTCGCAAAACTTTTATTTCAGGCATATTTTTATAGTACACAAGTATTGTGTACTGGGTCATACTGTAAGATATATTTTTCAACCACTGTGGACCATGATTAAAAAAAAGTTGAGGGGTGCCTGGGTGGCTCAGTCGGTTCAGCGTCCAACTTTGGCTTAGGTCATGATCTCATGGTTCGTGAGTTCGAGCCCCATGTCGGGCTCTGTGCTGACAGCTCGGAGCCTGGGGCCTGCTTCAGATTCTGTGTCTCCCTCTCTCTCTGTCCATCCCCCACTCATGCTCTGTCTCTCTGTCTTTCAAAAATAAATAAACATTAAAAAATTTAAAAAATATTGAAAGCCACTATAATATGGGTACCAATAACTGAAATAATGTTCTCATCAATTTTTTAGTACTTACAAAGTTTCTTTGTAATTCCTGCATACTGTTTCGCATATTTAACATCATTCGGTCCATTGCCTGAAAAGGGTTGACATCTGTACGCTACAGGATATTAGGAAGTATGTTATTAACTATATGTACAACACAAAAGAAGCAAATCAACCTTCCCAAAACAGCTGAAATTTTTTTTTCTTGATTTTTGCAGTGGGATCTCATGCAGTAATCAACCAGGCAAAGATAATTTAAGGACTATACAAAAAAGTGATTTGTTAAGGAAAAAATGGAAGCATATATACAGAATTCCAAACAACCAACATATAAATAGAGAGTTGCAACACTATAAATTCATGCATACATACATGTATAGATACATATACACACACATATATAAATGCATGAACATATACAGATAAACACACATTCATCAACTTTCTCAAAACACAATTTAGTTAATATTTAAATGCCGAGCAGTGTCTGGGCTGGGACAGCTCTAGAATAGAATAGTTTTCAAGTTTTTCCTTCCTCCCTCTCAATACATCAACATGCAAATAAATAAAACTTGGGTATAAGATACCAATGTCACTTCCACTAGTACAACACAGGTGACAGAAACTGCCTGAGGGTGCAGGCTGTCCTTACATCATAAGAGGATCCAAGGGATAGAGGTTAATTCACTCTACTAGTAGGCCTGGAATTTGCCACCTACCATGGAAGGCTCAGTAGGGCATTCCCTTGAAGCATGACATATGCTTCTTTAGAATAATTAAGAATTGCTCTAGAATAGTGGTTTCTCAGCCAAGATTGACTTTGACTCTCTGGGACATTTGTCAATAATTATACTCATTTTTGTGTGTCACAACCAAGGAGGTGTATGACTGTCATCTACTGAGTAAAGGCCAGGGACACTGCTAAAATCCTACAAAGCATAGGACAGTCCCCTACTCCCTAGAAAAAAGAATTATCTGGCTTCAAATATCAATGGTGTCGGGTTGAGAAGCTCTGCTCTACAAAAATCAGTCACTGATTTTAGTTTTTATCACTAGAACACTCACCAGAACTTAAAAATGAAGCACACATTTTAGTGTGTCACCCAATGCATTATTTACTATTATAAAACAGAAGTGTTTGATTCAAGGAACTTCTCCACTTAAACGGGAGTCTTCTGAATTCTGTAAGGGACTATAGTTTAATGCTAGTATTTCAGTCCCTCTGGAGATTCTTTTGCTGTATGCCAAGCTGGGACTCAATAAAGAATTATCAAAGGCCTGTCTCTATCTCTGCCTTCCATTGGGTTTTTATTACTTGTAACAATGGGAAATAGATAGGAAAACTAAATTCTTTAGAACTTGCACTTATCACATCAGGGAACAAAGACACATTTGTGAGATACTGATACATGTATCTTTGGGTACACAATGCACAATCTGCGTTTCAGGGATTCAACACAATTCAGGAAACATTCTGAATATTTTGTTTCAACACCAGGTTGAGAAATCAGGGCTGTATAAAAGACAAAATTCATGAGCGTTAGAAGGACTAGCCCAAGTAAGAAGACGAGAAGGAAGAAAAGATCAGATGTTTGGGTACACTCTGCCGTTTTCTCAATTCACTGTCACATCAGCCATTTAAAAATTTATCTGTACTTGCTGTGGGGTGGCCCAACACCTTGGAGTGACAAAAAGTGGGGGGTACAAATTAGAGCTAAGATTCCAGTGAGCTCCTAAGGACTTTGGGAACTTTGAACACATGCTCTTCTCTCTGCCTGTAATGTTTTTATACTGGCTCTCAGCATATCCTCTCATGATTCAAGTATTACCTCCTCAGAAAGGCGACCGGTCTAAAGTAATCTCTGCTTCACCTTCCATCTGTCACTATATCATTACCTTGCTTCATCTCCTTTAGTGTACTTCAAAGTACTTTATCTGAAATTATTTTGTTATTTATTGCCTGTCTTCCTTCTATAGAAATAATTTCTGTGAAGGTAGGGTTATCTTCTCTGTTTTATTCACTACTATATTCTCAATACTTTCAAAATAATTCCTAGCACACAGGAGGACTCCCTAAACATTTGATGAATAAATGAACAAACTATCTCTAACTCAGCTCAAACTCATATATTCAATTGATACCAGATAAATTGTAAACCAGATAAACTATTGCCTCAAATGCAAAATATCCCAAACAGAAATGATCCTTTGACCACCTCTGTTCTCTTATCTGTTCATATGAGTATGAATGCTCTGTTCCTTAGCTCAATGGCATTCCCATCTAGCTAATTTCTCATGTCAAAAAATGGGCATAATACTTTCCTTTTCTCTCTTTACTGTTCCTTCAATACAAGAAATCCCCAAGTTCTACCCATTCACCTCTTTAACTCTCTTTCAAACGAGATTATTTCTCTTTATCACCACGGGCATTACCCAAGTAGAAGCCATTAGTAATATTTCCCAGAACACTTTAACAGCTTCCTGGCCTGTCTCCACTGTGGTCCCTTCTAGTCTTTCTTTCCCCTATAGGCACAATAATCTTTCAAAAATGAGAACCTGACTCTATTGCCATTTTGGTGAAAATTCATCAACCGCTTCCTTATTCTTCAGATAATATCCCCAGTTCTTACCAGCACAAAAAGAAGTCCCTGATTACCTCCGTATCTTTATCTGTATCTACTCTCCAACTCGTGCTCCAGGGCCAAGTGATCCTAAACATCTTTGAGCTTCCTAGCTAACAGGTCTTTGCACATGTGTTTTCTTCTGTGTTGAACACCCTTGTTCTCCCCCTCTCCCTGCTTTTCCTGGCTAACTCCTAATAATCCTTAAGGTTCTGGAAATCTCTGATTAACTTCCACCCAACACCACAAAAGGTCTAGGTACCAGGCTTTTTTCTATCTGTGCTTCCACAGCACGCTGAACTTCTTGATCATTTTACTGATAAGTGAGCAGTTATAGCACAGAGTTAATTTGTTGTTTGTCCCACTAATAACTTTGGTGAGGAAGGACAAATATGGTATGTCAAACTTTAAGGAGACAAAGGGCTAAAGTCTAAAAAAGAAAATAAACAAACTTTTGCATAAGAGCATAGATGCGTCCAAAGGAAATGTTCTAAGGTCATGCTATTCTCTGCTACTCCTTAGACTGCCTTTAAGTATGTTAGAAACTAGCATCACGGAAAACAAAGAAATAGCAGGAGAAAAGCTGGTTGCAGAGTAGCCATACTTGGACATGGGAAAGGAAAGCAGAATGAGTAAGTTAACAACAGAGTGCTAGAAAAAGCAGCCAATCTGAGCTTCTGCAAATGTGCTCTTCTAGCTACAGTTTGGTACTTTTTTATCTTTTGGAAAGTCACCACAGCATATGGAAGTGTCCAAACTTTCAAACACAACTATGGGGATCCCTTTTGTAAATCAAATGAATATTCATCTATTAAAATGCATTTTTTCTCTTTGAAGACTGATTTTATTTATGTTGATATGACTTAATTCAGAAAAAAACATGCCTGAACACTCTAAGATCAACACATGAAACAGGTTTCAGTACAAATTCTAAAAAGCCATTTTGAAATTAAGTGAAACTGCATGCCAATTCACTTTGCTTGAGTTAATGAAAAATACTTGTCAGAAAATACTGCTAAAATGGTTTGTGTCTCATGATACGAACCATACCACCAAAACTGCCAAAAGGCATAAGAGAATTCATTACCTAGGAAAAAAATCCAATTAATTTTGGTTATGATATGTATAATGATAATCCCTGAAAAAGAAAGAAATATACTACATAATCACATAGTTCTGAGCTGATAAAAATTTTAAACCATTTAATAAAAAATCCTTAACATAGATTTTTAAAATTACCTGCTTATTATTGTTATTCAAAACCATATACCACTCTTAAATATGACTGCTATATCCTATTTACCAAAAACAGTTGAAAGAAAAAGTCTTTGTTATAGATTAAGACAAACATTTCTCAAAGGAAATGCAAATTCACACCAAAGGTATAATGATTAAAGTATCATCTTTCCTTTGCTCAACTATTCCATATTTTTAAAAGATGAGTTGGGGCGCCTGGGTGGCTCAGTCGGTTAAGCGTCCGACTTCAGCTCAGGTCATGATCCCACAGTTCATGGGTTCGAGCCCTGTGTCAGGCTCTGTGCTGACAGATCAGAGCCTGGAACCTGCTTCAGATTCTGTGTCTCCCTCTCTTTCTGCCCCTCCCTGGCTCGCACTCTGTCTCTCTCCCTCTCTGAAAAATAAATAAATATTAAAAAAAAAATGAGTTAACCTACCTATAACTGATTAAAAATAAGCAATTACCTACATTAATAACATTTCAAAAGATAAGTAGAGACATTGGGCAAAAAAATTAATGAGAATCTCCCAAGAACTAATATATAGAATAAAAAATATAGACTTCAGAAAGGATCACAAACACAGATTTAAAAATATATAGGGTCTTTGATAAAAAAATGTTAAGTATAATAAATGGAATTATCAAAATTAATAGTTCACAAATTGTATTCCTCAGTAGGTACAGATAAGTAAAAATAAAATTTAGGCAGATAAATATAAAAATTAAAAATTTTCATTACTTGGAGGTTTCAAATATTGAAAGTAAAATTTGAATTTTTGGGTAAATGGTATATGTAAGGTTTTACCATCATTCAGTGATAATTTTCTCCCTATGTAAGTTATGGTGAAAAATAGAGAAAATGTGTATTTATGTTAAATTGTATAATAAATTATATCAGATGATATATATGTATACTATATATTTAGAAGAGTAATCTCCAAAGTGCACTGAATGCACAAATAAAATTTCTCTATTTCTTTTCGCTTCAAAGAAAAATATTAAATTTTTTTTATGTTTATTCATTTTTGAGAGACAGAGACAGAGTGAGAGCAGAGGAAGGAAAGAGAGAGAGGGAGACACAGAATCAGCAGGCTCCAGGGTCTGAGCTGTCAGCACAGTAGCCCTATGCAGGGCTCAAACCCACAAACCCTGAGATCATGCCCTGAGCTGAAGTCAGATGCTTAACCGACTGAGCCACCCAGGCACCCCTAAAAGAAAAACATTTTAGATTGACTCTGGTGTCATCACTCAATCTAAATGTCTGATGGTCACATGTCATACCTTGAATTATAAATTGCTTAATTAAATATATTTACAGATTAAATTATCTAGTTTTTAACAAAACTAATCCTCCCAAAATGGACAACTGGCTTAAAAATATCCCCATAGGAGCACCTGGGTGGCTCAGTTGGTTAAGTGTCTGACTCTTGGTTTCAGCTCAGGTCATGATCTCAAGGTTCCTGAGTTCGAGCCCAGCATAGGACTCTATGCTGACAGTGCGGAGCTCCCTTGGGATTCTCTCTCTCCCTCTCTCTTTGCCCCTCCCCCATTTGCTCATGTGCTCTCTCTCTCAAAAATAAACTTTAAAAAAAATTAAAAATCCCCATAAAATTATCATGAACTGAAGAAAATGCTAATAATATAAATAAGAAAACAGCATAGTTAGCTTCACCTACTTTTGTAGGAGTCTCTGCTTTCTTCATAAAATGGCTGATAGAGATGACAAATGTCAAGAAATGGGCCAAAAATTAAAAAAAATATCAAGATGTCTAGCTGAAATGTAGATTTTCATCCACCACGCTTAAAAGCAACAGCTAATGGCTCACTGCTTAATCAAAAAATTTATAATTTCATGAGAAGAGAGAGAAGCTTTATATGAATTTTGATGAAAGTTCAAATGGACTAGGATAGCTAACATGCTCAAAAAGCCTACTGTTTTCTTGGCTGTGCTCTTTTCAGATAGTAGCAGTCTTTTCCATCTTCTGCAGTCAATTTCTATTTGTTCCTACTTTCACATCTAGTTATAAAACACTGACTTAGAAAAGTTCAAGCTGGCAGAGAGGTCTTTTGTTGCTACTGTTTGTTTGGTTTTGCTTTAATTAATTTATTTTTGCTATTACATTTAGTCTTTCACACTTAGACATACACGTGTCAAATATATACACCCTATAGGATATAAGGAGAGCCAATCCTCACCAATATAAGTTATAAAACACACACACAAAAATGAGTCTTGGCTAAAAGAGAGGCTAAATGTTCCTTGGAAAAATCTGCTGCAACCAATTTTTTTTTTAATTTTTTTTTTAACATTTATTTATTTTTGAGACAGAGAGAGACAGAGCATGAACGGGGAGGGCAGAGAGAGAGGGACACACAGAATCAGAAGCAGGCTCCAGGCTCTGAGCCATCAGCCCAGAGCCCGACGCGGGGCTCGAACTCACGGACCACAAGATCGTGACCTGAGCTGAAGTCGGATGCCCAACTGACTGAGCCACCCAGGCGCCCCACCAATTTTATAATTTATAATTATATTACAACTTATAAATTGTAATATTTTAAAAATTATTACTTCCCTTGGAAAATACTCAGTACTCTTGGCTAGCAAAGGATTTCTATACAGTTTGAACAACAAAAAGTGGATTGGTGTTAGCATTCTAAGATAGTTGATAGGATATAATGTCATTCTCCACTGGGAATAAAATTGCCACTTCTTCCTTCTTCTATAAAAGCTACAAATAGCTCATTTATGCACATAAATACAAAGTACTATATACAGCCCTATTCTTGTCTTGCTATTGTTATAGCAGATATACAAAATATTTCAATGCTCATATGAAAGATAAAGTTTCAGAATGTGTTAATTGATTTTCTCTGCACTCCTTGATAATTTTTCCTTTGATCTTAATTTTAGACTTTCATAGAAACTGATAACCCTAAAAGTAAAGTGTATATATATATATATTTAAAATGTATATGTTAAATGTATATATTATTTATAGATTTAAAATATATTTAAAATATATTTATATATTTTAAATGTATATATATTTATATATTTTTTAAATGTATATATATATGTATTCACTAAATGAAAAAAAGCAAATTGGAATAAAAGTAATATATATTGGAATAAGATGAAAAAGAATGTGAAATTTTCATTTAAATGGTAAATGTAGGAGTATCTGGGTGGCTCGGTCAGTTAAGCTCACTCTTGGTTTCAGCTTAGGTCATGGTATCTCATGGTTTCGTGGGTTCGAGCCTGCACTGGGCTCTGTGCTGATGGTGCAGAGCCTGCTTGGAATTCTCACTCTCCTTCTCTCTGCCCCTCCCCTGCTCACACTGTCTTTGTCTCTCTCAAAATAAATAAATAAACTTAAAAAAATTAAAAAAAAAATGGCAAATGTAATTTTATCCTTCAAACCCCTTGAAATATTCAGCCTCTCTTTTAGCCAAAACTTATTCTTTACTACATATTTATAATTTATACTGGTGAGATATGGCTCACTTTTTTCCCCTAGGTTGTGACACATATGATATGTTTATATCTAAGTATGAAAGACTTTACGTAATAGCAAAACTTAATTAATAGAAAACAAAAACAAACTGCTGTGGACTTTTATTCTAGAACTGCCATTCTGAAGGAAAAAGCAAGAGAAACGAAATTAACAGGGAAGAAAGTAGTTAAGGTATGTAAACATCCTAGATTTTTTAGTTGAGTACGTTTGTAACCTCCTAGCTTTGCTCTCAGATAAGACTTATGAAAATATACTGCAGTTATGCAAGATTTTTAGATACAGTTAAAAGTTAATCTAAGTTTTGAAGGTCCAAGGAAGCCATGCAGAAGTCTGTTTTTTCCTGGTCCTATAAAGTATTACACTATAGCTTTCGCTGCTTTTTTAAAGTGGGAAAAAAAAGTGTTGCATAGGTTAGGAAGGATAGTCCCCTCACCTGTTCTAACTTAAGACATGGGAGGAAATTCTAAGATGACAACAAACTATATGCACATATGAAAAATAATGCTTTAAGTTTGGCTTATAATATATAACCCTATGGTCTTAAAGTTTTGGTAGCACAGTGGAATTCTATAGAGTTAACAATTCATTGTTAAAAAATTTAGCTTTCCAACAGGTTCCCCCTTTTATATATAACAATTATCTCTATAACACAAACATTATTAATAGCTTAACATCATAGATACATTCTTCTGTAATAATTTTCCTCAAATTCCCATAGGACTTTCTCGCTAAGTTTAAAATAAAGAACTTACAGTCAAAGAATTTTCACCATCATCATGTCTCATGTGATTATGAGCTCTTCCTCTGCCATCAGAGATGCTGAGCAAATCTCTTCCAAAAGGTTCAGAAAAACTTCTCATCATCTGTCGCATACTTTCTCGGTGTGCAATAAAAGAATCACTGTTGAAAATACATATAATCATTCAAGAGTAAGTGTTGGAATTTAAATAATTAATACGTAGGCAGCTAAATACTACAAAGAATTATTTTGGTCTAATATTCTTGTTGAAGAGACAAAAGAAGAGTTTAGGCAAGTAGAATTATCTCGCTAAGACCCACTAACTCATAAATACAGAAACTGTTCCATTTGCTATCTACTATAATTCATCTATGTATAAATACACCTTTATTTATCCTTTATTGTATAAAAATGACAAACACAAACTGACACATCTTGGGTAGCTTAAGCCAGCAATAAGAAAAATGGCAAAAAAAAAAAAGGACCGGAAAATTTTGCTACCAGGTAGAGGTCATTCTAGGTAGCCACCAATATAACTTCTACTGAGAACTAATAAAGAATGCTGGCTTGGGGCACCTGGGTGGCTCAGTCGGTTAAACATCTGACTTCAGTTCAGGTCATGATCTCATGATTTGTGGGTTCGAGCCCGGTGATGGGCTCTGTGCTGACAGCTCAGAGCCTGAAGCCTGCGTCAGATTGTGTCTCTCGGTTTCTCTGCCCCTCACCCACTCACACTCTGTCTCCCTCTCTCCCTCTTTCTCAAAAATAAACATAAAAAAAATTATGCTGGCCTATTTTTTAACTCTTATTTATGAAATATGAGCATTGAGAACTATAGCTATGTTACAACACTGTAAATATACATTATCTTAATAGTCAAAAATAAAGCTACAGATCACCTTTACGAGGCTAACTTTTGTTTCTAAGAACTCTTAAGTTCTTAGAACTCTTTTTTTTTTTTTTTTTTTTTTTTTAGTTTTAGAGAGTGAGACCATTCATGAGAGGGGGAGAGGAGCAAAGGGAGAGACAGACAGAATCCCAAGCAGGCTCCACACTCAGCGTGGAGCCCGATGCAGGGCTGAATCCCACGACCCTGGATCATGACCTAAACCAAAATTAAGGGTCGGACGCTCAACTGAATAAGCCACCCAGGCGCTCCTGCTAAGAACTCTTAATATCAGAAATCACCGCATAGTAAAAATATTTTCTAGTCTTAAGATAGCTGTTCTCAAACTTTGAAATTACCAAGCAGGTAATGAGGTTTGAAATGCAGACTTCTGTCCTCCCCCCCTCCCCCACAACATTCCAATCACATTTATTAGTTCTGGGTGTGATTTGTGGACATGCATCCCTGGTGATCATAACTCAAGCAGTCCTTTCACCAACCTTTGAGGAATAGTATCCTTTCTGTGTACACAGTACCCAAATTAATTAGAACCCAAGCCTGCTTTCTGAACCTGTTTCCATAGCTGTAAAATGAGGATAATATTGCACATCCCTGTTGCTGAGATTAAAGCATGTAATCTGAAGGCACAAAGTACAGTATCTAGTCCATATAATATGTTAAATGTTAATCTCCCTTACCTTCTCCTCTTCTTAGCCCATGTATGAATGCTACTTGCTATAATTCTATTATTAATATTAAATACCTCTCATTGAGAAAAGATATGTATTTTATTTAAAAATACATATAGCAATAACCATGTTCCAGGCTGTTTTCTATTTGTATAAATATCAGTGTTCTTAATCTGATGTTATCCCAATCACCCCAAGTCCCATTCAAGACTGTAAAATTTTAGGGGTACCTGGGAGGCTCAGTCGGTTAAGTGTCTGACTTCGGCTCACAGTTTGTGATCTCACAGTTTGTGAGTTCGAGCCCTGCATCGGGCTCTGGGCTGACAGCTTGGAGCCTGGAGTCTGCTTTGGATTCTGTGTCTCCCTCTCTCTCTGCTCCTCCCCTGCTCATGCTCTCTCTCTCTCTCTCTCTCTCCCAAAAATAAACATTAAGGGGCGCCTGGGTGGCTCAGTCGGTTGAGCGTCCGACTTCGGCTCAGGTCATGATCTCACAGTCCGTGGGTTCGAGCCCCGCGTCAGGCTCTGTGCTGACCGCTCAGAGCCTGGAGCCTGGAGCCTGGAGCCTGTTTCAGATTCTGTGTCTCCCTCTCTCTCTGCCCCTCCCCCACTTGCACTCTGTCTCTGTCTCAAAAATAAATAAACATTAAAAAAAAAACATTTTTAAAAAGAACGTAAAATTTTATTGCCTTATTATAGTGGTTTCTTAACTTCATTTCAGTTTGAAAATCACTGACCCACTGGTCACTTCCTTACTGCTCACTCTAGAAGTTAAGGCACATCACCACTGGAGTGCACTTTACCAAGGCAATCTTACTCTTCCCTGTAGTCTATTGGAGCCCCCTAATAGTTTGTCCCCCTTTCAGACTTCCCCACCTTAGTTTCATCCTCCTGGGGTTACCCTTCCCACTTCTCATTCTAAACTCCAACCTTCTAATGTCATCATGAGGAAGCTCAAAAATTCTGTCTTCCTTCAGTAGTCTCAGGCAGAAAGAGCTTTCCTTTGAATTGTGCAGTATTTGTATACATAACCCTATCTCAAAGGAGCTCAGATTGAGTCATATTGTCACCTTGGAGGTTAAAAAAATAATAATAAAAACTTCAAGTGCAAATGATTAGTAAACCACTCAACTGGATTATGCTTATGTTATAAAAGAGGTTTTCATTTTAATTCAGCTTTGTTTAGGTTTAATTTAAATATGAAATTTATCCATTTTAGTCATACTGTTTGATGAATTTTGAAAAATGCATTATAGTAACAACCACCACCACAAAGGTGTAGAACATTTCTACCCCCAATGTTCCATCCTGCCTCTTTGCAGATAATTAGCTCCTTCTAACCCTAGTTACCACTGACAAACTTAAAAAAAAAAAAGATAAAGAAAGCCTATTTATTTATTTTGAAAGAGAGCAAGTGGAGTAGAGACAGAGAGAGAGAGAGACAGGAGAGAATCCCAAGCAGGTTCCTCATGGCCAGCACAGAGCCCCTTGTGGGGCTCGAACTCACAGACCGTGACATCATGACCTGAGCTGAAATCAAGAGTTGGATGCTTAACCTACTGAGTCATCCAGGCGCCCCACCACTGACAGGCTTTCTGTCACTATAGTTTCACCTTTTCCAGAATTTCATATAATGGAATCATACATTATGTTGTCTTTTGTGCCTAGCTTCTTTTACTTAGCATAATGCTTGTGATTCATCCACGTTGTTCCATTTATTCAGTTTTATTGCTAGGTACATTGTATGTATGTGATTATGTCACAATGTAATAATAAACAGTTTCTAGTTTTTTGCTATTATAAATAAAGCTTCTATGAACATTCATGTACTGTTTTTTATGTATATATGATTTCATTTCTCTTGCGTAAAATAACTAGCAATAGGATTTCAGAGTTGTGCGGTGATTGTTTAATTTTATAAAAAACGTGAACTTAGAGTTCTCGTTGTGCTACATTCTTGCTTGATAATTGGTATTATCAGTCTTTTTGATTTTATTCATTTGAATGGTGGTGTAATAGTATCTCATTGGGGTTTTTTTTTTTTAATTTTTTTAATGTTTTTTATTTATTTTTGAGACAGAGAGAGACAGAGCATGAACGGGGGAGGGGCAGAGAGAGAGGGAGACACAGAATCGGAAGCAGGCTCCAGGCTCTGAGCCATCAGCCCAGAGCCTGACGCGGGGCTCGAACTCACGGACCGCGAGATCGTGACCTGAGCCGAAGTCGGCCGCTTAACCGACTGAGCCACCCAGGCGCCCCTCTCATTGGGGTTTTATTTTGTGTGTCATTCATATATCTTATTTGATAAAATGTGTTCAAATTTTTTCCCTATTTAAAAAAACCAGGTTGTTTGTCTTATTATTGTAGACTTGTAAGAGTTCTTTATTTATTGTAGACATAAGACTTTTATCAGATGTCTGTCTTGTAAGTATTGCTTCCTAGTCTTGGACTTGCCTTTTCATTCTCTTAACATCAACTTATTCAGCCACATGGATCTTTGTTAGGTCTTCAGTTTCGCCAGACCTTTGCGTAGTAGTTTTATTTCTGACTTAGTTTTTTATCTGTGTCATCATTGCATAACTAATTTCCGTTCTCAAAACATTTTATATATTTCCATAAGCTGCTTTCAATTATTTTTAGAAGATGAGGCATAAGTACAATTTTTAAAATGAAGGGAAGAATTGAAACAGGAAGTTAGATAGAAGTAGACAATCTGAGGGAAGTATTGTTTAAAAAAGTAAACTGTGTTGATTATTTTAATGTACCTTCTGAATTTCCTATCTAAAAGTTAAAAGGCTTATTTGTATTTTATATCTTCTAATATGAGAAATTTATTTTAGGTTTTCTTACAAAAATTTTTGACATTATTGAACTTAATTTCAGTTAGGAATATTATAAACTTGATTATCTAGTCTCTGGTAAACTAATGAACTCACTAATTTATATGTGTGGTAGGCAGCTTCTAAGATGGCCCCCAATGATCCCCTTCCTTTAAGTATGGGCTGGATTTACTGACTTGCCCCTAATAGAATGTGGATTCTGCTTGGGCACTGTATTAGCACGATGACTCATTCTGGGGCAAGCAGCTGCTATGCTGTGAGACAGCCCTGTGGACAGGCCTACCTGCATGAGCTTAGAAGCAGATTTTTGAGACGTCAACAACCACGTTTAAGAACTTGGAAGTAAATTCTCTATCGGTCAAGCCTTGAAATGATGGCAGCCTTGACTCACAACTTGATGCAGCCTCCTAAGAAGCCCTGAGTCAGAACCACCCAGCCCGGAACAGCCCAGAAAGCTGTTTCTGGATTTCTAACCAACAGAAATGATATAATAAATGTTTGTTGTTTTAAGCTACTAAATTATAGCAGCAATAAATAACACCTATTACATCCCAAAGCACAGCATATAACACATCCAAAACTATCCTCATTCTAATTCTTCAATTTTGTTGGTTTTATCTAAAGACTAGGAGCAAAATGAATGCAAATCTATAAAAATAGTTTGTCTGTAGGTCTGTTTGGTATCATGAAAAAATTTTTTTTGATTTTCACCAAATTTTGAGACTATGTTTGGGATGGTATGAATTAAAATATAAGCTTCCACAAACCTCAGGAGGATGGGGTTTCTCGGACAGGTGGTCTTACTCTAGAGCAGTTGAAACAGACACAAGAAGCCCTTGAAACTGTTGATTAGAAGACACAAGTCTCATGTATTAAAGCACTTGAGCCAGAGAAAACCAACTCTGGTTTAAATGAATACCCTTTCTCCAATCAAAAGTCACTAAGGAAAAGCTTCAGAACTGCAGATATTGATTGCAATACAGATGCTTCTTTATGTAGCATGCACCCAGGTGAGTGGAGAATGGTAAACAACTCTCCCCAAAAATGGCACAGACCATCTGATATAGAGAATGGTTCAAATTCAATAAACATTTATCATGTATACTGAGTGTCAAGGACAGAGGTTGATTACTGGTCTAGAGGAACATATAGTCTGACACAAAAATGAGACTTGACATGAGTCTGACACAAAAATGTTTTAAAATTAAGATTATAAAAGTTGGATATTATATTAGTTTAGTCAATGTAAGAAATTACCATAAATTTAGTGATTTAAAACAAAAAATTTACTTTCTGACAGTTCTGGAGGTCAGAAGCCCAGAATGGGTACCACTGGGCCAGAATCAAGGTGTTGACAGGGCTGCATTCTTTCTGCAGGCTCTAGGGGAAAATCTGTTTCTTTCTTGTCTCTTCAATCTTCTAGAAACTGCCCAGGTTCTCTGGCTTGTGGCCCTTCCTTCCATTTTTAAAGCCAGCAACAAAGCGTCTTTAAATCTCTCTAACTCTCTAAAGCATCATTAAACTGAGCCCACCTGGGTAATAAAGGTTACTCTCTTAAGGTTACTTTAAGGTGATTCATAACCTTAATTTCATCTGTAATCTTAATTCCCCTTGTCACGTAAAGTAACATATTTACAAATTCTGGGGACTAGGACATGGACATCTTTGGAAGGAAGGGACGTATTCTAAATACTTCAGATATAGTCCAGATATAGTCCTAAAATCATAGTATTTAAAACAATTTCCAACTGTTCCTCCTAGTCTGCATAAAATAGTCTCAGAAGATTAAAATGCTAGAAAATACAGCCTGTGATTAACCTGGCACTAGAATGCTGAATGGGATTTCTATGACTGACGATTAAGATAGTAATACAGAATATAAACCTAAGTTATGACAAGTCAATAGAGATCTTGAAAGCATTAGCTCCTGAAGTACACTCCAATGGCAGCATTCTCTCGGCACTAAATGGCCTAATTTGTAATTATTATTTCCTCTTATAATTCAAGGTGACTTTTGATGTCCTTTCTTAAGACTACTAAATGATCACATGGGGCACCTGGGTGGCTCAGTTGGTTAAGCATCCATTCGGCTCAGGTCATGATCTCGCAGTTCGGGAGTTCGAGCCCTGTGTCGGGCTCTGTGCTGACAGCTCAGAGTCTGGAACCTGCTTGGGATTCTGTGTCTCCATCTCTCTCTGCCCCTTCCCCACTTGTGCTCTTCTCTCTCAAAAACAAATAAACATTAAAAAAGATTTTAATAAAAGACAACTAAATGATCACAAAGTTAAAAAAAAAAGTAAATAAGAACAAAATCCATACTGATGAAAACTACTTTCTGTTCTTAATGTAGCAAAGTAAGTCATCTACTATACTTCCCCTCCCTACCCAACCCAACTCCTGATACTCTTTGAGCTACTGTCTTCTTCCCTTTAGCACTTAAAATCTTCCAATAGTCATCTATACTTGTATCCTTTACTTCCTTGTAGCTTTATTTTTTTACAAATGCCTCTTTCCTTCCCTTCACTTTCACATTAAAACGCCAAGGATTCCCTCAACCTTCCTTCCAATTACTGAAACCCAAAGGTCATTCCGGTTCCTTGAATACTCAGCAGCATATCTAACTTTGGAGACTTGTTTGACAAATGTCTCCTTTAAATTCTCCTTTGATTGAACATTTTCCTTCTCACCCTTGACAGAGCTTCCAGAGAGTCAAACGTAACTAGCGTGTCAAGATGTTGACACGCTCAGCCTTGAAGCAGCTGGGTGGGACCCAAGCCTGCCAAAGCCACTGGCGCGGGTTACTTCCGGCTTCCATCAGTCTTTCCTTCTTCTACCCCAAGGTGCTTTGTAAATATTTTCTAATTGTATATGACATTAAAATGTTGAAAAGTACCGTCTCCTAAAGACATATAGTCCCCGACTTATGATGGCTGGACTGATGATTTTTGGAATCACAATGGTGTGAGAATGCTATGCATTCAGTAGAAGTTGCCCTTCGAATTTTGATCCTTTCCTGGACTAGGAACACGTGGTACCATACTCTCTAGTGATGCTGAGCAGCAGCAGCAGCTTCAGCTCCCAGTCAGCTTTACAATCACGAAGGCAAACAACCTGTACACCGAGAACCATCATGTACCCATACAACCATTCCATTTTTCATTTTCAGTACAGGATTCAATAAATTACATGAGATATTCAACAGTTTATTGTAAAATAGGCTTTATATTAGTTGATTTTGCCCAACTGTAGGCTAATGCAAGTGTTCGGAGCACATTAAAATAGGGGAGGCTAAACTATGGTGTTCAGTGGGTTAGGTGTAGGAAATGTATTTTCAAATTACACTATTTTCAATTTACAGTGGGTTTATGAGGATGTAATTCCACTGTAAATTGAGGGAGAGCTGTACTTTCTCTAGGTTTTACCCTTTATCCATTCTTGTTTTTTTCTGGCTTCTGTGGGGCTATTCCTTTTAACTTGAACATTCTTAAAAATCATGGGAGATAAAATGCAGAGTCCTGAAACATACACCAAGGATTTTTGATTTATTGTGTCTGGGGCATGGCCCAATAACCTGCATTTAAGCAAGGATTTCTATTAACTCTAATTCAGACATTCCAAGAACCTCACATGAATAAACACTAATCTATCCTCTTCAACCATTTCATCAGGAACTTCTAAGTTCAATTTCTGCTTGTTTTGATACAAATGGTCTCCATTTATTTTACAAATATTTACTGAATACCTATGTAAAAGGCACTGTGCCAGGCAGTGGGGATAGAGAGCTGATCTTTGTAGGGCTAAAGCCAATTTTCAACTTCATATTGGCCAAGACATTGTAATACTTTCCAAAATACTCAGGAGTATAAATTACAAATAATTATACAGTAATTATTGGACATTTGCCTATTTCTATCCTGGTAAGTCTTTAACCTAACATTTCCAACACTTTTTCCTTAGCCTTTCCCCCCCCGCCCCAACTTTTTCCTTTCTTCCTCTTTACGTCCCTGTTTCTATTAAAGGCACAGTCATTATTCTCCAAGTCGTCCAAACTCAAAACTTCAGGAATGGGCTGGATATTAGTTGGGTTTTTTATCTGTCCTGTGCGAGCTTCAAGAGACGAAAAGGGTGAACTCTGGTTCCATAGGAAGAATAAAGAAGATGGCAAGTGCCATCAATCTCCCTCTACCAAGAAAAGCTGAGGTTGGTTTGCTTCTTAATTATCATTACTTCTTGAATTTTACTATTTCTTTTCTGGATTCTAACATCTATTAATTTGACCACAGTAAATTTTTAGTAGTCATGTCTAGTTTTCTTTCACACTCAAACAATGGGCATCTGGGTACACAAATCTGACCATTTCTCATCACTAGTTTGAGGATGTTGCTTCATTATCTTCCTTACTTAGTGTTAAGAGAAGTCTGATGACAATCTGGTTCTCATTCTTTCTAAGGGAGCTATACTCTCTGGAAGGTCTATGATTCTTTATATATTTTTTAATGTATCAAAATTACATTATTATTGGTCCAGGTATAGAATTTAAAAAATATATCCTGTCAACCCTCAAATTTCCCTTTTCAATATGTGTTCTAAGGATTTCAGTATTTTGTTAGTTTCAGAAATTGCTCTCAACATATTTCTTTGCATATTTGCCATTCTATCCATTCCTTCCTTGTAGAACCTTGAACCCTCTATGATTTTGTCCTGCATATTGGAAGAAATCCCTTGGCTCAGTTTCCCAGGTTACTAGTCTTTGTGAAAATTCTCCTTATCTCATTTTTTTTTCATTTTAAGATCAAAAATTTAATTTCTGGTATCTCTGGTTATTTTTAAATGACTGCACTATCCTCTGACATATCTAAAGTTTTTCACATTCAATACATTTCAACCTCTTATCAACTGCCTTTCCATACTTCAGACACTAGAAAGCTTAAGACTTGGGGTACCTAGGCAGCTCAGTTGGTTAACTGTCCAACTCTTGGTTTTGGCTCAGGTCATGATCTCATGGTTTGTGAGTCTGAGCCCTGCATCGGGTTCTGTACTGACAGTGTGAAGCCCGCTTGGAATTCTCTCTCCCTCTCTCTCTGACCCCACCTTGCTCTCTCCTCTCTCTCAAAATAAATAAAATAAAACATATATATATATATATATATATATATATATATATATATATATATATATATATATATATGAAAGCTTAAGACAATTTTGTGGACTCTACAGCAAAGTTTCTGGATTTAGGTTCTGCCACTTACGGGCCATTATCTGAGAACTGGAAGGTAAAAGTGCAAAAGAGTCTGTATGTACTATTCTCTTTTTTGGTAATCATGTTCACAGAAGTACACAGTCTTTCCGTAGCAGTGTTAGCAGAACTCCAAGTGTCTGATCACTAGAGTTTATGAGTACTGGGGAACAGGAAAGGGAAATCCATTTTGCTAGTATGGGACCTAGCAGGGACACCATGGCTTTGCAGCCAGCAGCAGTAACAGCAGCCTTCCAATTCAACAATTCCTAATGGGAGAATTGGCGATTACGCCCTTGGTGGTCTAGATCTGTGACTTGGCTTTAGGAGTCATTCTTGAAAATTTAATCTAGAGTCTGTTTCTTAAGCCATCACAACAATTCTCTAAGCTGTTTAATGTCCTGTAATAAATTCTTCCTAAAGTTTCTTCCTAAAGTCACCAGAGTAAATTTGTTTTCTGCAACTGAACTAATGTAGGTAGGAAGGTTTACTTTCGTCAGCTTTAATCCCATTCCAGCACTTCTAAGTAGTATTGACTATTCAAACTATTTTATCATTTTTCTTTAAAGCACTCTTCACTATCTTCTTTTCTACTTTCTTTCCCTCAAAAAGAAGGCATAGGTTACCATTATTGAGAGTCAAAGGAGACATTTTTTAAAAATTCATGCTAAAAATAGTCTTGTTATTTGTGAAAGCCTTCTTTATAAGTAAAGACTATTGGAAACAAAATAACATACAGAAAATATTGCTTGTCTTTTCCACTAGATTAAAAGCTTCTTGAGGAAAAGGAACAGATCTCTCTTGTTCACTCTATGTCCAAAATTACCTAGCCCACAGAGGTTTCTTTACTGATGGAACAATAATGAAAAACGGATAGGAAAAAAGTCATTAAAAAACTTTTCAGCACTTCTAAAAAGAATTTAAGTGGAATATTATGCTACCTTTAAAAGAGCAAGGCAGATGTTTATGTGCTGACATGGAAGGATTAGCAAGATATACAGTATACCTCCATTAGCAAGATATGTAGTATACCTCCATTTGTACAAGAAGTTCATGTATATATGCTTATAAATATATAGCGTATATCCCTGGAAAGCAATACAGCCAACTGGTTACAGTGGTTGCATGCAGGGAGGGTAACAAAGGACCAGAGGTGAGAGGGAGTCCTTTTTTTTCCTGGTCTCAATAAGCCATGTTATTGAAGGACAACACATACGGAAAAGTGCACATATCATAAGCATAAAATTTACTGAGCTTTTTCCCCATCTTAACCATTTTTAAACACACAGTTTAGTGTTAAGTATATTCACATCATTGTGAGGAGGGAGTCTTTTGTCCATGTATTCTATACATTTTGAGTTTTTGCCATAAGCATGTATTACATATTCCAAAAACACCTTTTTGAAAATGTAAAGCACCTAGATACTTTATAAAATAAGGTATTAATTACCAAATGTTGGATGTTATTGAATTTTAAGATTTAAAAAGTTTTAAAAAGTTTTAAAAAGTCTTATAGTGCATACATAAATATGGAAAATTGATATGAGAAAAGACTTCTGTAATTCCAAATCAAATGAAAATGTTCACTCCAGGCTGTATAAATGCGTTTTTCTTTCTTAATAGTACTAAAGCTTATCTCTTCACAAATCCCACTAAAATGCTGTAAAATAAAGTATGCCAATTTATCTTATTCTGTGAAAACCCTAAAGTTATTAACTTGTCAAAGTTTATGGTGAGATGCTGTTAAATTTTGTTTAATAAATTAATATTTCCTAGATGTTATTAATTAGGCATTAGTTTTAAAAATATGCTAAGGCAGAAACTGTACTCCAAAACAATATAGTTGTGAGGCCTTTTTGCTTTAATTAAACTTGGGACATAATTCCCGAAAATGAATGTAGAAATTTATTACACAGAATGTTGTGAATGATTGATTCTACCATATACGGTGCAAAGGTGAGTGCTTTTAACTTATCTAAAGGATTTTTTTTTACTGTGCTTAAGTAAATTAGATCACTGCTTTGCAGTTCAGAAACACAACATCTAAGCAGTGAAGTTTTACTAAAAATAAAGAACAAGGTGCCAATAATCCCATCAATCACAATTTAATCTTCTCAGAAAGCAGTGCCATTGCCCAGGTGCACTTGATAATATTACAAAATATTAAAAAATAAAAAGATGAGGAGTGCCTGGCTGGCTCAGTCAGTAGAGTGTGTGGCTCTTGATCTTGGGGTTAAGTTTGAGCCCCATGCTGGGTATGGGTAGAAATTACTTAAAAATAAAATCTTAAAAATAATAAGTAATAAATATTGTCTACATGAACCTACAGGGAGGCTATATATGAGAGTATTTCTAGACTGTTTTATTCTACAGATCTGTTTATTCTTGCCCAATATCAAATGAGTAAAGAGACGGTTAAACAGAAAAATATAGCAGAAAAATAGCAGATCCTCTACATACCTTACCAACATGATAATTTCCAACCATCTCTGCATTAGGACCACTGCTGGTCTAGATGATTGATAACCACTTTACAAAACATGTTTCACAAATCCATATTCTAAAAAATTGTAACATGTTAGTATTCTTACTTCTGCATTTACTCTCCTGCCATAACTCTCTTATCCTTTACATACTGATCCACTTGGTAACACTGCTCTATTTTCCAGCCTCTTCCTTCCTCACTGACAAATTTTATGCAAAGTCCTAAAAGAAAGTGTTTTTTCCGGTGTGTGCAGGTTAAGGATACTCTTAATGAAACAGAATACAAAAAATTTTTACAGGAAAATTAAACTATTCTTAACCAAATTAGTAAATGAATCGCTCAGGATGAATAGTCATTTTAGATAAATGATAGGTAGTAACTTAAAAAACACAGTTGTACCAAATTCACTCAGAAAGTAAAATAAAATGAAGACCCCAGACATTAGCTTTATTTAGATAGTATACATATTTCATCCTTTCCAACTAAAAACACACTAACATAATAAGAAACAAAGAAGTAAAGATATCATACATACAATGCAGAAAAATATCATAAATAAGGTCATTTTTCCATGAATTCTTGTGGCATTTTTAGTTTGGGATTTCTGTCTTATTGATAAAAGTGATAGGCACAGAAAATTAAAGAGACTACTATTCCTAAATCTTCCACCTGTTAAGGATTTCAGAATCACTATTTTAACAGTATAGGCAACTAGCATTACAAGGAAGTTGTAACAATTTAAAAATTAAATAGATCAATTGTACACAATGAGCACCTTAGGTTTTAACACAATGGAGAGCAGAAAGGGAGTTGTTTTATGCTTCAAAAAAACAAGATATGAAGATCAAGTTAAGTTCATAATTAAGGAATCAGAATTTGGTGTCTGGATCTTCCACTTTTTACTTAAAAGAACAGAGTTTCAAGTAGTTTTTTTTTTTTAAAACATTTATTTATTGTTGAGAGACACAGAGAGCAAGTGGGGGAGGGGCAGAGAAAGAGGGAGACATAGAATCCGAAGCAGGCTCCAGGCTCCCAGCTGCCAGCACATAGCCCAACACGGGCCTCGAACTCATGAGCCGTGAGATCATGACCTGAGTCAAAGTCAGCCGCTTAACAGACTGAGCCACCCAGGTGCCCCAAGTTTCAAGTAGTTCTAAGACCCATAAATGAGTTGTCTAAGAAACGATTTTCTAATTCTTAGCTCAAAAACTAGGTTATTCCAAAATATTTCATATCTAGATGATACTTAATGTCAAATGATAGCAAGTAATTGAAATTCTTTTAATTTTATTACATGTGATATGGTACTGTGTTTATGTTAGATGACCATATTTTTCAGAAATGTATTTGGAAATACATAGGGGTTAGATGACAAGAAATCTGAATTTGCTTTACAATACATTAGAGACACCAGCAGCAATAGAGACAGATAAAGCAGGTATAAATTTTGAAATTCTGGGTGACAAATACACAGAATTGCTTTTTAAGTTTTTTTAAGTTTATTTATTTTAAGAGAGAGGGTGAGCAGGAGAGGGGCAGAGAGAGACAGAGAGAGACAGAGAGAGAGAGGGAGAGAGAATCCCAAGCAGGCTCCACACTGTCAGCACAAAGCCCATCTCGGGGCTCAATCCCATGAACTGTGCATAATCATGACCTGAGCAGAAAATCAAGAGTCAGATGCTTAACCGACTGAGTCACCCAGGTGCCCCAATACACAGTATTGTTATACTTCTGTAGTATGTGTTTGAAAATTTTCATTAAAAAAAATCTTAGAAGAACAAAAAGAAAAAGAACTATGTGGAGTTAAAGGATTTCACACTACCTGATATTTTAAAGCAGATGATCCAAAAGACAGTCCTTTTGCTTAGAGCTCTATATTCACTGGATATTTACAGCTTAGAACATGGGTACAAGTGTAGATATTAAAATATTCATTCTTATTAATATGCAGTCACTTGAGAAAACCAGTCAACTTTCCCTTTAGATATGTGGATGAGCTTGAACTGCAATGAAGAAAAATACTTCAAGGGTGCCTGGCTGGCTCAGTTGGTTAAGAGTCCAACTCTTGATTTTGGCTCAGGTCATGAGCTTGTGGTTCGCGGGACTGAGCCCGCCGTGGGGCTTTTTGAAGACAGCACGGAGCTCCTTGCAGACAGCACGGAGCCTGCTTGGGATTCTCTCTCCCTCTTTGCCCCTCTCCCACTCACGTGAGCACACACTCTCTCAAAATAACCTTAAAAAAAAGAAAAATACTTCAGAGAATACTAGATTTTGTTCTATGAATAAGTGAGTATTTAACAGCTATTATTTTCCTATAGGAACGTAAAATTTAGTAAGATTTATTATTCTGATTGCATTATAATTGGGCTACAAATTCAATAACTAAATGTGGCTCATTTAATATGTTGTCCATATCTCTTTATTTAAATAAAGTAGATATATTTATATATAGAACAACTGTTAAAAACGTCTTTGTTTTTTGAGTGACATGAACAAAAGGCTGCCTGTTGGAAAAAGCATTAAGACAAAATTGGGCTCACAGTCTGGCTTTTGCACCTGTCCGAACCATTCAGGAAGAAATCTGGATGGGCCCTCCCTGAAGTGAGTTCAATTCTTGTCTACCCAGAACAGCAGCTGCTCAGAGATAAGACTAAAAGTTCTCTTGTTCAACCTTAAAGTCTTTTTTATTAAAGCCAAGATTTCTTGTGGTAGCAAGGAGCTATTTTATGATTTTAAAAATTAACCTAATGCAGAGTTTGTTTTCTCAGGTGAGAAGTCAATTGCTTTTATATTTTTCTACCTATTCATATTATTCTCTTGAAAACTGATGTTTCATTCTAGGAAAATAAATTGGAAATATGATGAAGCCTTATAAAGTTCATATATTACAAACCAGTCATTTCATACACATAAACTAGTTTAAAGTAATAATTTGAAACGTGGTCAAAGATTTATATGAAGGGGCACCTGGGTGGCTCAGTCGGTTGAGCATCCAACTCGATTTCAGCTCAGGTCATGATCCCAGAGTCATGGGATCGAGCCCCATGTTGGGCTCCATGTTGAGTGTGGAGCATGCTTGAAATTCTCTCTGTTTCTTTCTCTTTCTCTCTCTCCCTCCACCCCCTCCCCAACTTGCACTCTCTCAAAAATAAAATTTTAAAAATATTCTTTGTCCATCCACAGGATGCAATACTTGCAGACACTAAATTCACGCTTTAAAGAATATCTAAAGACTAGGAAAATGATTGTGGTATATGTTGAGGAAAAGAGTGTATTTATGACCATAAAGCTTTGTTCTAATATTGGAAAATATTTTTCACATATGGAAAATGGAAATGAAGTGCACCAAAATGATAGTAGCTAAAATCTTGGTTGCATGATTTCCTTTACCAAACTTCCTATAGTTTTCAGATTTTCCATGAGGATGCATTTTCATTTAAATAAGAAAAAATTTACTTATGCTATTATGATGGCCATACTACCTCTTTTAAGATTGCTAACACAAACCACAACCAAACAGGATGATGTTTGACACCAAATGTACTTTTTCTACTTCATATTATTTATCTATCACAAGCTAGGAAAAATAAATTTTTGCCCCCTGACCAAAATTAACTTAACTCAGACTGGGAATAATTTCTTTTTTTTTTAGATTGGGAATAATTTCAACATAAAAGGCTTTTTTTTTAATGTTTATTTTTGACAGAGAGAGAGAGAGAGAGAGAGAGAGAGAGAGAGAGCATGAGCAGGGGAGGGGCAGAGAGAGAGGGAGACACAGAATCTGAAGCAGGCTCCAGGCTCCGAGCTGTCAGCACAGAGCCTGATGTGGGGCTGGAACTCACAGACCGCAAGATCATGACCTGAGCCGAAGCTGGAAGCTCAACCGACTGAGCCACCCAGGTGCCCCAAAAGGCTTTTTTTTTTTTAATTTTCTTTTCAACGTTTTTATTTATTTTTGGGACAGAGAGAGACAGAGCATGAACGGGGGAGGGGCAGAGAGAGAGGGAGACACAGAATCGGAAACAGGCTCCAGGCTCCGAGCCATCAGCCCAGAGCCTGACGCGGGACTCGAACTCACGGACCGCGAGATCGTGACCTGGCTGAAGTCGGACGCTTAACCGACTGCGCCACCCAGGCGCCCCAAGGCTTTTTTTTTAATGGATAATATGTTTTACTTCAAAATAAGTTCCTGTTTTTAAGACTCTCTCTCTCTCTCTCTCTCAGGAATATATATATATATATATATATATATATATATATATATATATGGCCAGTTACAATTTCATTTGGCCAATACAATAATATAGTAAAAAGGAATATATTTTTCTTTAAACATATGGGTCTCAGATAATTGACATGGCAGTTCCATTCATCAAGGGAATGCCTTCCTTCCACTATACACAGTGATGGTAAAAAAGTTATTAGCAGATTGTTACTGCTCTCTTGATGATAAAGAAATGTTCCCTAGTTCCAATGAGGTATACAGGTCCATAAAGAAAATCCAAAAGTGATCTAAGTTTTAACACTAGAAATAATGCATATTACACTCAAAAGAGAATCTTGAGGGTATGGGCCATGACTTCTACAAATTTATAATACAGTCCACAGCATTAGGCCTATAATAGAAACCTAAGAAATATTTGAAGAATGAATTACATTTCCATAGGCAAGTCTTTATTTCCCCACTGTTTAGAAGCACAGTTTAAAATGGTGATGTGGCAGAAGCCTTTGATGTTAAAAGGGTTGTAGGAATGACTATGGCCTCTCCCATCCTTTAAGTACTCCCCTACTTCTGTGTGGATTTTTACAATGTTTCCTGATAAAACTAAGCATTATGATATGATTAGATGCTACCAAATGCCATTTCTTGACCCAGCAACTATGTCATATCATGTTATGCTCCTTAGCTCCTAATTCGATGGTTTATACCTAATGAACCACAGAATGCCCCAAAAGTCTACTTTAGAAATTCTTTCAGTTCAAAGCTCATAGTGTCTCATTCCATCAAATATGATCTTAAAATCTGTGAAGTTCATTTATAATATCTATATTAAATATCTATATTAAAATATTTCTGAGAACAAACTTTTAGGTGCTAAAAATCACAATAGCTGTTAGGTCTTAACATAAAATGGGATCCTGAAAATCCAAACCTTAACCCAAACATTCATTGTTCACAAAAGCTTATTTAGAAAGGTGCTTTTGTTTTATTGCCTGTTTTATGACAATATTCTTATTCAAGAGAATATCAGTCAATGAAATGTCCATGGAATGTATTCACTTTCAACTCAGTGACTAAGTCAAAGCCAGGGTTGGGCTGCCTGGGTGGCTCAGTTGGTTAAGCAGCCAACTCTTGATTTCAGCTTAGGTAATGATCTCACAGTTCGTGAGTTTGAGCACCATGTCAGACTCCATGCTGACAGTGTGGAACCTGCTTAGGATTCTCTCTCTCCCTCCCTCTCTTCCCCTCCCTTGCTCATGCATGTTTACTCTCTCTCAAAAATAAATAAACATTTAAAAAAAAATCAAAGCCTTCAACTTCCTTCAACTACCTCCAAAGAGCAAAATAATTTTTTTTTATTTAAAGAGATTATAGATATGTAAGTTTTAGCTCTTACTGAGAGGAAAGAGATGGGAAAAAGTAACATCCTGTGAAAATATGCAGGGGTTCTTTGACCAAAGACTGGTCATAACACATACGGTGCCCTAAAGGAAAGGCTATTTATTTATTATTATTATTTATGTTTATTTATTTTTGAGGGACAGAGAGAGACAGAGCATGATTCGGTGGGGGGGGGGGGGGGGGGAGGCAGAGAAAGAGGGAGACACAGAATCCGAAGCAGGCTCCAGGCTCCAAGCTGTCAGCACAGAGCACGACGTGGGGCTCGAACTCATGAACCGTAAGATCATGACATGAACCAAAGTCGGATGCTCAATTGACTGGGCTACCAAGGCGCCCCGAAAGGCTAACATTTACAATTAAAACTAAGGCCAATAGATTTGCCAACTTGTTTCTGAGCCTTTAATATCTAACAGCTGATACGTGGTAACATAGCTGTTCTTTGTAGACTTGCATGATCAGAATTTCCTTCTGTAGTTCAGAAGATTCAAAGTTCATGTTTCTGCACAAAGTAGACCTATATACCAGATATATGTAAACTTCTGTACTAAATAATCAATGCTTTTAGGATACAGTATAAATGCCAAAACCCTTTTAACCACAAATTAATTTTCCTGTCCATACATACGCATTTCTATTTCTTATTAAGCAAACATAAGTGAGAAGGGAAAGTGATATTCTTGAAAGCAAACTGCATGCCAGAAATGCCAGTTTTCAGCTTTTATGTTCTGACCCAAATTACAAGTATTATTCAGTTAAGAAGGAACAGCAATTTTCACTGAATTTCAGTTTTGCAACATCAGATATCCCCCCCCAAAGGTTCCAAACATATAATAAAACACTAACCTTCAACATATCACTTTTAAAGTTTCTTTCTAATTTTCTCATGAAACATTTAAGACACACCATTTATAGTAAACATTGAAAATGAACATATTTGGAGGCACCTGGGTGGCTCAGTCAGTTAAGCGTCTGACTCTTGATTTCAGCTCAGGCCATGATCTTAAGATCATGAGATCAAGCCCTGAGTCAGGCTCCACGCTGGGCATGGAGCCTGCTTAAGATTCTCTCTCTATCCCCACTCTCTCTTGCACTCTCTCTAAAAAATTAAAAAATTAAAAAAATTAAAATGAACATATTTGAATCAAGACTATAGATTTTAATTGTTTTTTTAACTCAAATCTTTTAAACATTTGACAATTTGATTACAGTATTTTACCAGTCTCAAATTATTTAATAATTCTAATTTTATATCCAAAAAGTATTTTTTGTTTGCCCACTTTTGAATAATTAGTAAATTAGACTGTGTGCTTATATTGGTATCCTTGAACTGAACTAATGGTTATTTAGACAATGGTAGTGTTCAAAGTAAGGAGTGTCAACATCAACAACAGCATATGTTGAATGCAAATACTTTCAGCAATCACCTAAATACCAGATTAACTTTAAAACAGTGTAAAAGGGGCGCCTGGGTGGCGCAGTCGGTTAAGCGTCCAACTTCAGCCAGGTCACGATCTCGCGGTCCGGGAGTTCGAGCCCCGCGTCAGGCTCTGGGCTGATGGCTCAGAGCCTGGAGCCTGTTTCCGATTCTGTGTCTCCCTCTCTCTCTGCCCCTCCCCCGTTCATGCTTTGTCTCTCTCTGTCCCAAAAATAAATAAACGTTGAAAAACAAAAATTAAAAAAAAAAAAACAGGGTAAAAGGACACCAGATTATCATTAAACAATATTTACTGAATACTTTCTACATGTCAGACATTAAATTAGCAACAAAGGACCCCAATGACACAAAATGTTAGTAATAGGGCTAATATTTGTACAAAAGATGGTGGGCATAGAACCTTTCTGTGTTTTTTAAGGTCAGTGGATGATTTGATAAGGAGTCTGCCATCTTTATGAATTCCTTATGTTTGACTTATATTGAGTAATGGATATTCATTTTGTTTGGGGTTGGGGTCAAGGGGATGTGTCAAATGACAGATTACTGGAAATAAATAGGAACTCACATTCTCTTTCTTCTTTACTCCCCTACCCACCCAATTATGTTTACTCTTTATATAGTTAAATGTGGAGCAACGAAATTATAAGCATGCATCTATTTTATAAAGTTAATTACAATAGTTTTATCCTCAATTTATATGAAACGGCTGCCTGCATTTGAAAAAGTCTATGGAGAGTTATAACTGATGGTCCTTTCCATCCTAAGCATGGAGAAGAGTGTTCTTTGATGTATGCCTACTATTTGTGATCTGTTACTATTTCTGACCCTGACTCTTGGGTTCATTGCTTTTGCTCAGACAGTTACCCAAGAGTTTAAATTACACTTTTGCGAGACGTTTTAAAGAAGGTACTAATTATACACTCATGGTTTAGTTAAGGCCATTGCTCTTTTTGATATAATCAAGGACATAATACAACTCAAAAGTTGTCTACCATAATCTTCTTAACTGTTACCCATTGTACTGCTGTCACAATTACTTAGGAACCATTTCAACAGCTCAACTAATCTATGGATATATTTAGTCCCTATTCTCAGAGGCTTTTACAAGAGCAAATCATAATATAGCACAAAATTTAAAATTTGTTAAAATGACATTAATTGTAAATGTCCCAACAGCTCCCAAACAAGTTAACTACAACAGCACAATAAATTTGCCTGAATCCACACACTCCTTAATTTTAATGAATAATCTTTAGAATAAAATATTAATCATTATATTTTTCTATGTTAATCATTTCATCTTTTTTACCATTAATTATCCTTTCAATTATTATTTTATGTTATTTGGTTTAAAATATTACTAACACATTTAAGCCACCATGATATTTTTTTTAAAAAAACAATGAAACAATCTATGTGGTAAACTGTCAACATTTTAAACTTCTTAAAAAATGTCTCCAAGTTGCATAAGAATTTAATTGATTAAAATAAATTAGGACACCAAGTCAAAATTCAAACTGGCAAAACATTTGGGCAAAAAAGTATCACAAATCCTCCTGTCTTGGGAATTCAACTAGATTGTACTACTTTTATATAATTGCCAAAGGAAGAACTAAAAAAACCCACAGGCAACCTACCCACCCCCAAGAAAACTACATTATAATGAAGTAACTAAGTTCTGGATGCCTTCTTCCTAAGGCATCACGTTAATTCACTTGGGACTGTCCACAGGGTTGATGCTTGTTTACCTGCGGTGTTAAATGCACCCTCTGCTTCCCTGTCCTATTTGCACTTTGGCAGAAAAAGGAGTCCCTTTACAAACAAGGCTAGCTTTGTGACAAAGCAAGCAGAAACAAACCAAACAGTGAACATGGCAACTTCCAACCACTCCGTGGTGAGGGACAGCATAACTCTCCAACTTTCTTGTGCTCTCATAAGCACATACTATGAAAAATGCTATTTTAAAAATGTTTCCCTTTACAAACAATTGTCATCTTGTAAGACATTCCCTGCCCCTCATTTGGGATCGAAACAGGTGTGAAAAGGGTCCTGTAAGCATAATTCTCACCAGAAATTCCACCTAAACGGCAGTTACCGTCACCTGCAAAGCTCTGCGGCTGCCAAGGCGGACCTCTGAACGCGGGAACTCGCTCGGGCACCCGAAGTCCAGTGCCAGGGGCCGGCTCGCACCTCTCCCCACCTCACGCCCCCAAATCCTTGTCTCCCCTCCCTCGCACGTCCCCAAGTCCTCTCCCTCCCCACGGCCCCCCAATCTTCTCCCCCCACACACCCCCAAGTCTTCCTCTCTCCCCCCCAAGCCCCCCCAATTCTTCTCTCCCCAATCTCCCACACCCCTAAATTCTCTTCTCCCTTCCCTCTCACGGCCTCGAGTCCTTTTCTTCTCCAGACCGCCTCCCGGAGTTACTTAAATTCCCTCTCGTCCTCTTCAGAGTTTTAACTCGCTCTTGTCCCTTAAAATAGCTCCCTTCAAGATCCCCGAATTCCCGCGCAACCGTGGGCTCCCGCCCCTCCCTCCCCACTCACGAGAAGAAGGGATCATCCTCAAAGCTGCTGCTCAGCATCCCGAACATCCTGGCTCCGTCACGGGTGGCGGCGGACGCGGACAGATTGGAAAAGGATGTGACTCGCCGCGGCCGCGACCCGAGCCAGCCTTCCGCACACAGTCAACGCTTCTCTCCCGGCTGCGAAGGCGGTGCCCGCCGGGAAAGGCGGTGCATGACGCCGAGCTACTTTCCCATTGGATGCTGTTATCTTGACGTCACCAAGACGAGGCGTGGAACAATGCGCCGTTGCCATGGCAACTGTAGTCAACACAGTGGAGGCGAGAGGTTTGGCTTCCCTCCAGTCAGGCAGCCCTTCATGAAGACTCCTGAGGGACGAGATAGCTTGTTCCTTGGAACAAGGAACACAAAAATTAGACCACTCTCTGTGTGACCTTGGGCAAATCTTCCTCGGCATTTGGGCTGGATGGCTTCCAAAGATCCATTCACTTGCTGCATTTTGTGATCCACAGGAGTCATATGCAAAAACACTGCGGTAGTTGGTCAAAAGCTGGGCACAAATAATGAGAAAAAATGTGCAACAAGTTTTTGAGTACAGTTAATAAATAATGTACTCAGTGCTTGAAAGAAATGAGACTTATCAAGTTTCACAAACTTATTTGCCTTTTGTGAGTCTAAAATTCAACAAAGCAATATTTCCCAAAGTGGGAATGCTTGTTATATGTAGATATGGCATTTCAAAAGAAGATGAGAGAGTTGCTCTCGTTTTGGTCTTCTTTCCAGTCTCCATTTCAAGGCACAAGTCTCACTCTGCTACTAATATGTCTTTAATACATCTCCAGAATTCCTTAACCTAACAGAGTAGACCCAGTCATAAGGCCTGAAGCAAGCCCCCATATCCAACTAAAATTCCAGTACTATGTAGTTTTGTTTTAATTGTATCTACATGTGAGCCTTCTGTTTATGGCAAATGAAAATGGTTTTAAATTTAAAACAGTGCAATACATTAATAGCTAGTGTCTACAAATGTAAGTGAAAAAGTGAGCTAACTTAAAGAAATAATACAGGTGGGATTCAGACATGGTGCAGGGGAAGGATATAGGACAGTGCTACTCACATTACTGAGTTTTGGAAAACACTGTCCTGAGACCCTCCACTAGTCTAAAGGCAGGTGGAGGAGAAGGTAGAAGAAAAAGAGGACATTAAAGAAAGTGAAGAATGATAAGAGTATAAGAAGAGATGCACCTTGTATGTCTACCTTAAATACAGTGCACACCCCAGACTCTTTAGGGGGCTGTTCTGTGGAGACAGAGGGCCATCCAGGGCTCCACAGGGCTTTCTGGGACCAGGCCAGAGAGGTGGCACTCTTCCAGCATGAAGAAGCATGCAGGACCTGATTTGGAGGTGGCAGGAGTGCTCAGAGGTTATTTTGGGAGCTGGAAATTTAATCCTTTGGACCTCTTACCTCCCCACCTTTAGCCAAGTTCGCTGGCAGCCTCCTTTTCCTGAGACTGGTGGTGTGAGGTAGGGCAGATTTTACGCTGTCCAAGTTAAGATAGCGTAGCCCTTCCAGGAAGAGGATATTTTCTTCTCCTCTGGCCTCAGAATGAAGTTCAAAGAGTATATACATGTTAGGGATTTTATAAATTAGTTTCATGGTAAAAAAAAAAAGTGTTTTAGAAGACTTGAAATTATTTTCTCTTTAAAATAGTACAACCCAAGATGTTAAGGAGGGACAGGGTTTTTAAAAATCTAAAAACAAAAACCCCCTTAAATGAAATGGGGTAGATTATTGGTGATAAATGATAGTAAGTATTAAAATAGCTTTGGATTAAAGTCGAATAAAGCTACTTGGAGGAAAAATTTTCCCCTTGTTTCCACTGGGGTTTTCCTTAGGCTCACATTGTCAAAACATGAAAGCTTTATTCCAGGCACAGGTTCGTGACAGAGTTACCTGGAGATCCAAAAAGCAATTTGGGCCTAATAGCAAATGCTTTAAAAAAAAAACATAATATGGGGCGCCTGGGTGGCGCAGTCGGTTAAGCGTCCGACTTCAGCCAGGTCACGATCTCGCGGTCCGGGAGTTCGAGCCCCCTGTCGGGCTCTGGGCTGATGGCTCAGAGCCTGGAGCCTGTTTCCGATTCTGTGTCTCCCTCTCTCTCTGCCCCTCCCCCGTTCATGCTCTGTCTCTCTCTGTCCCAAAAATAAATAAACGTTGAGAAAAAAAAAATAATAATAATGGAGAAGAGTTGAAGCTGAAGAGACCTCATAGTTTCAGACCTGATGTGTAAGATATGGGAAATGAAAGAAGTATGAGAGGATGAATTTCCCAACAGGGAGCAGTAGAGGCTAGAGCAGGATTACAGGGGAGAGGGGCCTAGATTTGACTATAAATAGAATCACAATAGCTAATTGTAAGCACTTCATGTGCATTAACTCATTGAATCCTCACAAGATTTTTGTGGAGTAGAGATGGCTTTTATATTCAGTTATAAGTGAGGCAACCAAGAAACAGAGAGGCTAAGTAAATCGCCAAGATTCACACAGCTAGTTATTGAACAGGGATGGATTCCTGGCACTTCCCCTCGTGTGGCTGGTCGCATGAAATGTGGGTGATTGGTCACACTGAAAGATGCAGGATGAAAGCAGGTAATAATTTCTCAGAATCATACTGACAAACTAAATAGTGGGTCCAAACTAAAAAGCATAAGATTCAGTGGAAATATATTTAAACCAACAATTCAATTTTTATAAATATTTATTGAGGGCCTACCTTGTGTTAGGCACTGATCTAGACACTAAGGTATTGGAGAACAAAACAGACAAAAATCCCTGTCCTGGAATTTATATTCTTGTAAGAGCGGAATAAAAATAAATGGCATGGAAAGTAGTATGTTAAAAGGTGATAGGTGTAAGGGGATGGACTTGTGAATTATGAATGGAAATTCTGTGTAGGACTCATCGAGAAGGTAAATCTGAGAAGTCTCAGTGGAAGAAAATGGACATCTATCAGAAAAACACTCCAGGCCAACGCAAAGGTCCTGAGGTAGCATGTGTATGTAACATGAGGTAGTCTGGTACATATAACATACGATCTATTCATATGTCCTGAAATTTACCTTCAGAGGAATGAGATGAGCTAAGTAAAGTGAAAATTATGTTTTGGGATAATAGCTCCTATCTATACGTCCTATGTTCCAAGCACTGCATTAAGTTCTTTACATACATTTTCTCATTTAAGCCCTACAGCAATCCTATATGCTAAGATGTTTATACCCATATTACATGCGAAAAAGCTGAGACCCATAGAAATCTGGTGAATGTCCTGTCAGTTCAAATCCAGATTAGTCCGACCCCAATGCTTATATCCTTGCCACCACCCTACTTTGCCTCCCTATAAAAAATCAATCATTTGCTGAGCACTTCTATGTACATACGTAATCTTTAACCACACGTCAACTTATGTTTCATTAGGAAGATCACTAACTGAATTGAGAAAATACAGAGAAAGACCAACACTAACCTTACAACGCTATTAAAAACACCAAGAGTCAAAATGTCAATGAGTCCTCTTTTCTTTTATCCATTAATTCATCAACTATTTATTAAGGACCAATTATATACCAGGCACTGTTCTAGGCATTGAGGATGCAAAACTCCCTGGCCTCGTGGAGCTTACATTCTAGTAGACAGCTCTTTCAGCAGCTAATTCTGCAATTACCATTGTTACAGCACTTCAGAATTTTTAAAACGCTTTCAAAGACATTATCTCAAGTGCCCAAGAAGAAATAAACAGGCTCTTGAGTGCTGGACTTTCAGACTTAATCATAGATCACCAGAGCCATCGGTGGTAGGCCATTATAAACACCTTTACCACAGTTACTTTCAATGTATCTAGGGTTTCATTGTCCTAATCCATTTGTCTTCAGCTGTGTTCCAGGAATGAGATGTTACAGCAAATTCACAGGTGGCATCATGAGACTCTTAAAATTTTGAGAAACTTGACATCTTTTGGACATTGCACAAACTAGTATTTGAAATAGTTCACATTTCAATATTAGATTGTGCTATATTCCTTTAGATGATGCGTATCTTTGGAAAGCTAGGTTTTTAAAAATTACTATGATAAAAAGGAAGTACCCCATGGAAATCCATGTGGAACAGGAATTGCCGGTGGCAGAGTTTACTCTGCTTCCAAAGTTTGAGAAGGCGAGTTGTGCTAGAGTAGAACACATCTGTTAGTAAGTATGATTACTAAAAAATGACATAAAATTATTTTTCTTTCAATTTATGTGCATTATTTTTTTTTAATTTTTAATTTTTAATGTTTATTTATTTTTGAGAAAGACAGATAGAGGGCAAGTGGGGAGGGGTGGAGAGAGAGGGAGACACAGAAGCTGAAGCAGGCTCCAGGCTTTGAGCTGTCAGCCCAGAGCATGACACAGGGCTCGAACCGACACAAGCTGTGAGATCATGACCCGAGCTGAAGTCAGATGCTCAACCAACCGAGCCACTCAGGCGCCCCTATGTGCATTATTTTTAAAAATGCTCCTGAGTTTTTAGGACTTAAGTTGTTTGGACCTTACTACATAGTAAACAGAATTGTTTGGTATTTCCAAACAGCTCTGAGGCACTAAGGGCTCATGGACTGAGATAGTTTGGAAACCTCCGTCCTAACGCCAGGATTTTTATTTTTCCAAATTTCTGTTTTTAAATTGAAAATTGTGTCATGAATACGTTTTCTCTAAAAGATGGGATTAATTTTCTTCTTAGCATTTCTCTTCTTTTCAGTTAGCTGTCTTACCAGCCTCTGATAGGTTTACATCGTCCTCTTATGGTAGATGGGGGAATGGTGCATAGCAATGACGTGACATCTAATAAGAGCATAGATCCCAAGGTCTTCAAACTCCCTGTCAGGGCCAAGTCTAGTCAGTATGGCATCATTGTCCAAATTGGGAACAGCTGCCTTTCTCTCAAGATACCTTTACTGACGGTAACATTGTTTAATAAATACACAAATCTGCAGTGCATATGATATGCTTGGTGTCCCCTCAGGTGTTACACATTTGCCCATGGCAGCCCCACTCCCAAGCCTGAATTCCTTCCACCAGACAGGAGTTAATGAGTACCAAACTCCATCCACAAACTCATGGGCTCTCTCCCCCCCCCCACTGCCCCCCCCCCACCTTCTGTGCGCTGTCCCTCTCAAACAAAAAAAATTATGTATTTTCCTGCAACTAAACTTAATTTACATTCTGAGTTCCCATTTCATTGGCAGTAACATCCCCCACCCCCAGGGAGACAATGCCAAGCTGTAGTTGGTTTTCAACCATGCTGCCTCCCTGAAGGCGTCTTTATTCCCCTCAATGGCTGGAGCCAAGGCCGCTGAGCACCTCACCATGTGCCGCGCAATACAGTACAGGGAAGAATTGTCTTGCCCTAAATGCCAATAGGACCATCTCTGTGAGTAATACACTCACATTTATCCTCCAGTGCCATAAAAATCCAAAGCAAGTTTGAGTTTACAGAAAGAATTTTCCAATGTTCACTTCTTTTTGGTGCCTGCTACTGAGCCTAGGGCTGGAGTTTTATTCACACTGAACTATAAACAAGCAGCAGACTTTTTCAGTTACATTTATTTTCCATTTCTGTGGACGTGTACATTCATTCATGGCTGGCTGTTTATTTTTCACAAACTGTAACTGAGTTATTTTATTGGAAAAAAATGTAAAGAAGATGTCACTTTCTGGAGTATGGGTAACTACTATCTGCCTTGGTGGAAAGATGCTTCAGGCAGCCTCTTGGGGGCAGAAGCAGAGGCTCCGGGCCCTGGAGTGGGACTAACATTCAGGTGGTAGACAGGAAGCTCCTAGGAGAGAAGCAAAGGAATGTTTTGTTTTAGTAATGGAAGGCCAGAGAGGAAGGAGATATTAGAAAAGGCTGTGGAGGAAGTGAAGACCCACTGTAGGCTCAGGGCTGAGCCAGAGATTATACTATTGTTAATATATGTGGGCAAAAGTTTTGGCTTTTCCTACATTTCTCGGAGGTAAATCTTTGAGGCTTGGCTACTTGGGACTGTATGCCATGATCTTTTTAATACAAAGAGATAAATGCTCTCTTTCATTTAGCAGTAGTTTCCATTTAAAAAGTGTGTACCAAGAGTTTTACAAACTTTCTCTCAATGGACTCTTTCAATAGACCTATGAGGGAGGCATCGTCTCCATTTTGCAGGTAAGAACACAGAAATTCAGAAAGGAGGAGTGATTTGCTTCCCCCCTAAGGATTCCAGTACTGATCTAACAATTTCAAGGTCATTTTCTTCTCACTACACCCATAGCCAGCTCTCAAACAAAAAAGGACTCAATAGTATGGAAGTACATAAACATGAGGCATCCAAGATCGTTCAAACTTTGATGTAGATTGTTTGGTTTAAGTACATGAAGAGGTTTTCCTGAAAAACAAACAACAAAAATATTATTTAATGAATAAAACCAAGACTATTACTCCAAGGACAATTTTAATGACAATGTAAAATACAAATATGTTATATTAATTTTTATTTGTAGTGACAAAACTCAAACTTTCTACAGAGCCCTTAATGGATCCATATGTAGTTGATAAACATCCACATCCAAAACCTGATTCATTTTTTAAGTTTACTTTTAATTGAGGTATAATTTACATGTGATAAAGCACACTAATCTTTAAAAAATTTTTAATGTTTATAATTTATTTTTGAGAGAGAGAGACAGACAGAGTGTGAGAGGGGGAGAGGCAGAGAGAGATGGAGAGGCCTTTTGTGAAGCAGGCTCCAGGTTCTGACCTGTCAGCACAGAGCCCGATGCAGGGCTTCAACTCACGGAATGTGAGATCATGACCTGAGCCGAAGTCGGACACTTAACTGACTGAGCCACCCAGGTGCCCCAAAGTTCACTAATCTTAAGTATACAGCTCAATAAATTTTTACATACAAATAAAACAATGAAAACACAGCTCAGTTGAGGATATAAGACATTTCCAATACCCCAGAAATTCCCTCATGATCCCTCCCAGTCAATCTCTCTCAAAGGTAACCAGTATTCTGAGATTTGTTTCTTTTGCTTAGCATCATGTCTGCAAATCATTCATGTTGTTACATATAGCAGTACTTTATTCTTTTTCATTGCTGTGAAGTATTTTATTGTGTGCATTTACAAGTTACTCATTTACTGTTGATCAAGTTTTGTTCCTTTTCTTCCTTCCTTCCTTCCTTCATTTCTTTCTTCCTTTTCCTTCCTTCCTTCCTACCTTCCTTCCTTCCTTTAATTTTTTTTGGCTTTTAAGAATAAAGCTTATATGATCATTCTTGTGCATGTCTTGATTCATTTTAAAAATCAGTTTAACATTCAGCTCTTTTTAATCTTATCATCATTGAGATTTGGGAAACTTTTCTCTACAGGAAATAATTTTATAAGGATTTTTCTATTGGGTCAACACTTTGATGTTGTGACTGTCTCTATTTCTTTTGTGTGTAGAAGAAACACATTGCTGCTTTTTCTAAAAAATGAAAAATTTTAGAATCATAGAGCCTAAAACAAGTTGAATAGTAGAAAGTATTCTTTAAGAAATACCGTTGAGGTCATCTGTTCTCAGGAACTGTTTAATGTGACTGTCTAAAGTGCTATTTTAAAAGTTATTTTTAAATCTTTGATAAGATTTGGAGAGAATTCAAGCTGTGGGTGGATGTCTCACTATGAAGGCAATGATTTGAGAAGTCTGTCCAGGGGTTAAGGGAATTACTTTGGAAAACATCAAGAACTTGAAATGCCTTCATCCATTTGTCTTATGCTTAGATACTTCTACTATTTGAAATGGTAGGGGAAAAAATGTGCTTCCATCTTAGAAGAGTTTTTTTTAATTTCAAGGCCATGCAAGTTTTAATACTATCCCGGGCATGTATTTTGGGATAATAAGATAAAGTGGTGTCAGGGGGTTAATAAGTGCCTCCAAGTCATACTTAGTTTCCCCTTCATTCATATCTCCCATTGCTATTTTTCTAGAAGTAAGTAAACACAGGCTTTAGAGAGCTAAGTAATCTGTCTAAGGACATATTGTTAGGAAGTAGAGCTGGGATTGAAAGCCAGCTTGTCTGACTGTAGATTCTGGGCTCTTATTAATAC
This sequence comes from Prionailurus bengalensis, assembly GCF_016509475.1. NCBI lineage: Eukaryota > Metazoa > Chordata > Mammalia > Carnivora > Felidae > Prionailurus > Prionailurus bengalensis. The sequence continues at coordinate 107,131,574 of NC_057350.1, forward strand.
ACCACGCAAATCTTTGCTGGCACATGGTAGACTGTCTCCTTTCCCTCCAGATGATGGCAAGGCTATGACCTGGAACTGGAGTCAAAAACACAACAATAAAGGCCAGGCAAGGAATAAAAATGAGGGAAGTGGGATAGGTAAGATGGTAAGAATTAATAATCAAAGTAACAACAAACACTATTGTGTCAGGCACACTCAAAGTGCTTTACGTGTTTTAACTCCCTCAGTCCCCTGAACCATCTAATGGGATGGACACTGTTATTACACCCACTTTACATGAGAGGAAGCTGAGGGCCACAGAGGAGAAATCATTTGCTCAAGGTCACACATCCAGGAGTCTGGACCGAGAACCTGTACTCTTAACCCTGTGCTGTAGGGCCACGGGCTCCTGGAGGGGTGCACAGTGGGGCACTGGGGGGCTTGCCCCCCAGCCAAGGGGGAAATTGCTATTCAGCTCCAGATGATTGCCCTGCAGAAATTCATGCCCACTGGTGATATGGAATTTCATATGGAATCTCCCAATTTTTAAAAGCTAGCCATTAATTAAAAACAAAATACCTGAGTAAGACAAACAGAACAAGCCTGTGGACTGGATCTGGCCCACAGGCTTTGAGTCTGTGATCTAGTTACGGAGAGTGTGAGTTTTCATGGCATGAAAGGATACCCGAGCCCGGTAACATCCACATATTGTCTTCTGAACGTAACTCAGAACTGTGTTGACAGCAAGTCTTGTGCTGTGAGAGCTAAGTGTCCTGACTCCTCACAAAAGGCCTTTGTGAGTGGACACCAGTCACCACCACATCGCTGGCTACCCATATCTTAAAATACCAGGGCCATGAGGCAGTAGTTTCATTTCTGCAGGATCTTTAGATTGCAAACTAATATTTTCATCTGGTTTGCAAAAGTCCAGCATAAATTTATCAGGTTCTGGGTATTATATTAACTTTCTAATTCTGTGCAGTCTTTTTTTAAATTTTTTTTATTTTTAAATATATTTTTTAAGTTTTTATTTATTTTTGAGACAGAGAGAGACAGAGCGTGAGCAGGGAAGGGGCAGAGAGAGAGGGAGACACAGAATGTGAAGCAGGTTCCAGGCTCCAGCACAGAGCCCGACGCAGGGCTTGAACTCACAGACTGAGAGATCATGACCTGAGCCGAAGTCGGACGCTCAACCGACTGAGCCACCCAGGTGCCCCTCTAATTCTGTGCAGTCTTAAAGTGGTCCTGAAATCATCTTGCCTGTGCACTATTTACTTGTATTCCAATTTTCCCTTTTTTGAAGTCTATCCTCCCTGGATGGCTTTGGAAAAATTAGAATCTAACAATGTAGGTATTACAATTTTAAAAGCCCATTTATCCACATAAAAAGAATCTGTTAAACTAAATGGGATTGGATGCTTCCAAGATCTCTTTTCCCTCTTAGTATTTGTCACTTGTTCACTTACATTTGTTCTGTCGCTAGCCAGGGTGTATAGGAGAGCCATAGGTTTTAAACAAAAAGCTTACTAGGCAGCATGGTTAGAATTTTGTTTCTTTTACTTCATTTTTTTTTCCTTTCAGGCCTTAATATTCACACTGGGCATGTATCCTAGGTTATTAGGGGAAAAATATTTAAGCACTGTTACTCGTTTCTTAGGGCTCTCATAACAGACTAACAGCAAACTGGTTGGCTTAAACAATAGAAATGTATTCTCTTACAGTTCTGGAGGTTAGAAGTCAAGCTGTCAGCAGGGCCATGTTCCATCTAAAGGCTCTAGGGAAGAGTCCTTCCTTGCCTCTTTCCTCCTGGTTGACAGTGCTCAGTGTTCCTTGGCTTATCCCTGTATTGCATTGATTTCTGCCTCTGCCATTACATGGCCTTCTCCCCTGTATCTGGATCCAAATCTCTCTCTCCTTACAAGGACACCAGTCGCTGGATTTAGGATCGAAACTAAGCCAGAATGACCTCATTTTAACTTGATTACATCTGCAAGGAGCCTATTTCCCAAAAGGGCACCACAGATTTGAAGTGGACGTGCATTTCGGGGAAACACTGTTCAACCCAGTGCATACGTCTATTAGTAATTTCTACAAAAATAATCAGAATAGGTACAAAACAAAATTCTTAAAATTAATCATTAAACACGACTTGAAATAAAAGCCAACAATGAGCTGGCAGCTTGAAAGTGCATACCTTCATAAAACTTTATAGTAGGCATTTTGGATATTAACTTGATTTCTTCCAATTTCTTCCTACCTTTTCCACCCTCATTATCTCTTTTGCTCTATTTTCTTCATTGAATTGTTAAAATTTCTCTTTTATCTTGCTGTATTTTATGAATTTTCATAGAACACCTGATGCTTTTCTGGAAGCAAGAATGGTAACAGTAAATAAAATAATAAAATAACCACTGTTAATTTGATGGTAGTGTTGAGATATTGGCCTCCATTTGAGAACAAACTCATTATGAGATGCTTTCTAACGTGATAAAATGCCAGTGTGGATCTCAGAGTGATGTCTCTAATTGCCTAGACCTTTTTGCATTAGGTATCTGCATGAGTTATAACTCCTTTGTGAAGATAAAAAGGCTGCTGCAAGAAATTGCCCCAGTGCTGTAAGAGCTGTCCGACTGGAGGGCATCTCAAATGAGATTAATGATGTCTGCCTTAATATAAGAAGATTTAGCATAACCAAGATTGTGGATTCTGCAGAAACCTGTCAGCACTCATTTATTTGGAATAAATATTATTTTTAATTAAAGTCCTAAGGTAGGTTATCCCTGAACTAATGAGATCTACAGTGATTTCCTTTGGGAATTAATTTTCTTTCTTAATTCTCAGTCATTTTGATGATTACGGTTCATTCACTCTTCCACATGGCAGTTTTATATGACATGCTGATTTCTAGCTAAAGGCACTAAATAACCCTGTATTTGTTTTCACATGGCACTCTCATTTTCTAATTATATTTATCATTTAACCCAAACCTTCTTATAGGTTTGTCTGTCCAACTTAGCTGTATATGGTGAGTTGGCTTTATAAAATAAGATCACTCACAAGAGAATAAAGCTTCATTCTAAGTGAAATGACAGGAAACATAAAAACGTAAAATAGCATTGCTATTTTAAACTTTTTTTTTTAATCGATTCTGGGTCTTTGCTAGGCACTGTGCTGAATGTTTTATACACATCAACTCTAATCCGCATAGGAACTCTGCAAGATAGGAATTACCATTTCTGTTTAATAGATCGTGAAACAGAGATTTAGGAAGCAGAGCAGAGATTTAACTCGATAGCTCATGTTCATAGCACCATGCCATGCAGCCTCAGTGGTGGCAACCACCCAGCTTTCGGCAGACCCGCATATAAACATCAGTGCTTTACCAGTATGTGGTTCAACCAGATTTTCAGTGACTCAATAGCATTGGTGTTCTGACCAGGCAAAAACCACCCCAAAACTGTGTGGTATAGAAGAGCCATTCTATGACACTCATAGATTCCATGGGTAAAGGAATTTAGACGGGGAAATGATGATGGCTAATCTCTGGACCCCAGTTAGGGTGATTCAGATGTTGGAGTTCACTTACAGGCGGGTTATTGACTGGTTGGGACTATGAACCAGAACACCAACCTGTGGACTCTCCATATTGCCCGGCTTTTCCCACAACAGGGCAGCTCCTGGGTAGTTGGTCATCTTATATGGCAGCTCAGGGCTCCAAGGGTGAGTATCCTGAGAATTAGGCATGGGCCTTTCCTAAACTAGACTTGGAAGTTATGCCGTGATACTTCTGATGCATTCTTTTGGTTAAAAGCAAGTCCCTAAGACTGACCCAGATTCAAGGAAGGGGACTTAGCCCCTCACTCCTCAATAGGAAATGTATCAAAGAATTTGCAGACATGTTTTTTTTTTTTTTTTTAATTTTTTTTTCAACGTTTTTCAACGTTTTTCAACGTCAGAGAGAGACAGAGCATGAACGGGGGAGGGGCAGAGAGAGAGGGAGACACAGAATCGGAAACAGGCTCCAGGCTCTGAGCCATCAGCCCAGAGCCTGACGTGGGGCTCGAACTCACGGACTGCGAGATCGTGACCTGGCTGAAGTCGGACGCTTAACCGACTGCGCCACCCAGGCGCCCCTGCAGACATGTTTTAAAGCCATCACAGTGGAAACAAATACTTTACTACATACTGCTATTTCTGGTTTACATGTTGGAGTTGGGGTTCTCATCTATTTCCCTTGTTGGACCCCATCCCCTTCTGTCAATTCACTTGGTTTCCAGACCTATAAGCAAGGGCATGCTTCAGGCAAATGGGCCTCTATTACTAGTTGGGGCCTCTGCCCCTAATTTCTAAATGATCTGCTACCCCTGACACATTGACTGGAAAGGGTAGAAGCATTAGTAGACCTGTTTTCAACCATTTCTTCTAAGGACAGTAAGAGGCAGACTGTGCCTCTCATTTACCTTAGATGGTTTCTCTTGGTTTCTCAGGAGCAAGAGAAGTATAAAAAATTCAAATTTATTGCTTCATTCGCATGCAATCATGCAACTGGTTAATTCAATCTTTAGCAAATTAAAATACTTGTTGACAGGACTCTGCTGGTGAAGACAGAAATCACCGATAGAAGGTTGCTTGATAAATGTAGAATTAGAATTGAATTCAGCGTTTTCCATGTGCTTACAATATAAGATGAATGAAAGGGCTTTTCTTCCCCCCTCTAGAGGAGAAAAAGTTGAATAAAGACATGGAAACTACTTAAATGTAAAAGGAGGTGGTTGGGCACCAGAGTTAAATTGATGATTTGGTGCCTCCTTTCCCTGGACCCTCACCCAAGAGATCATTCCATTATGACATAAAGTCAAGCTGAAACATGCATGCCAGATCTCTCTTAAGGTGATACATTCAGGCTCAGAGAACTACTCTTAACTGATTAGTATTGGTCTGGAAGAAAGCTAAGGAGCAATAGTGATTAGGAATTCTTGGGCTCTAAATGCCACTTACTTCATATTTGAGATGTTTGCACATAAAGCTATTGCTGTTACTGCTTAATATAACTTCATGAAAAGGTATCTAGCCTTTGGAGAGCTGGGAAAGGGAACATGCCCTTCCCCGCCCCCAGCTGTGTTCCTTAAAATTGTTTTCTAAATTAATGGGAATTTGAATGTGTAGATGGTCTATGTAGCTGAGTTTTTTCAGGATTTTACTATATTTATATTATTTTCAGGTGTACAATACAGTGATTAACCAATTCTATACGTTACTCAGTGCTCATCAGGACAAGCACCCTCCTTAATTCCCATCACCCATTTCATCCATCCTCCCACCCACCTCTCCTCTGGTAACCATCAGTTTGTTCTCTATAGTTAAGAGTCCATTTTAGGATCTTACTATATTTTTAAGGGAAATATTATCTTATGATTCATAATTATCAGAGTATTTTCTACTATGATGAGCTAACACACTACATTTCCTAATCTTTCTTGCACTAGGAAAGTAGTCATTTGATTAAGTTTTAGTTGGTATGGTATAAATTTTGAAGTTCTTTTAAGTTTTTAATTTAAATTTTAATTAATACACAGTGCAATATTGGTTTCAGGAATAGAATTCAGTGATTCATCATTTACAACACCCAGTGCTCATCACAACGAGTCCCCTTCTTAATATCCGTCACCTATCTAGCGCATCTTCCACCCACCTCCCTCCATCAACCCTCAGTTTGTTCTCTGTCATTAACAGTATCTTGTGGTGGGGCATCTGGGAGGCTCAGTTGGTTAAGCGTCCGGCCCTTGGTTTCGGCTCACGTCATGATCTCACGGTTTGTGAGTTCAAGACACGCATTAAGCCTGCTTGGGATTCTCTCTGCCTCTCCCTCTCTCTCTTCTCCTCCTCCTTTTGAGCCTCTCTCTCAAAATAAATAAATAAACGTTAAAAAAAGGAGTCTCTTGTGGTTTGTTTCTGTCTCTCCTCTTACCCCCTTATGTTCATCTATTTTGTTTCTTAAGTAATCCATGTGAGTGAAATCATATGGTATTTGTCTTTCTCTGACTGACTTATTTTGCTTAGCATATACCGCCTCTTCTGTATTCATTTATAATTCATTGACCATTTGGGTTCTCTCCACAGTTTGGCTATTGTTGATAATGCTGCTATAAAAATTGGGGTACATGTACCCCTCGAATCTGTATTTTTGTGTCCTTTGGGTAAATACCTAAGAGTGCAAATGGTGGATTATAGGGTAGTTCTGTTTTTAGTTTTTTTTGAGGATCCTCCGTACTGTCCTCCAGAGTGGCTGTACCAATTTGCATTCCCACCAGCAGTGCAAGAAGGGTCCCCCTTTCTCCACATCCTTGCTGACATCTGGTGTTTCCTGTGTTGTTCATTTTAGCCATTCTGACTGGTGTGAGGTGGTATCTCGTTGTGGTTTTGATTTGTATTTCCCTGAGGATGAGTGATGTTCAGCATTTTTTCATGTGTCGGTTGGCCATCTGGATGTCTTCTTTGGAAAAGTGTCTATTCATGTCTTCTGGCCATTTCTTAAATGGGTTATTTGTTTTTTGGGTGCTGAGATTGATAAATTCTTTATAGATTTTTGGATATCATGTGCAAATATCTTCTCACATTCTGTAGGCTGCCTTTTAGTTTTGTTAATTGTTTCCTTCGCTGTGCAGAAGCTTTTTATCTTGATGAGGTCCCAATGGTTCATGTTTGCTTTTGTTTTCCTTGCCTTTGGTGACCTGTCTAGTAAGAAGTTGCTCCAGCTGAAGGCAAAGAGGTTATTGCCTGTATTCTTCTCTAGGATTTTGATATTTTCCTGTCTCACATTTAGGCCTTTCATCCATTTTGAATTTATTTTTGTGTATGGTGTAAGAAAGTGGTCCAGTTTCATTCTTTTGCATGTCGCCATCCAGTTTTCCCAACACCATTTGTTGAAGAGACGTTTTTTTTCACTGGATATTCTTTCCTGCTTGGTCGAAGATTAGTTGACTCTACGATTGTGGGCCAAGTCTCTTTTAACTTTAACTTCTTGGTCTTTTTAAAAGGGAGAGCGTATATCCTTTATGCTGCCTGGAATCTGGGCATGTGGAATGTGAGAATGTTGGATACAGCTTCAGCCATGTTTGAAGCATGTGGTGGAAGCCATCTACTGAAGACGGTGGAACAAGAGCCCAAGTCCCTGACATATGAGTCCATCACAGCTGCCTTTAAATGTTCTTTACTTGAGAGAGAAACATTTTTCTTATTTGAGCTGGTTTGTTGTTGCTATTGCTGTTATGCTATTGTTATGAAACTGATATACTTAATTAGTCCTAATTGATACACTGCCCTTGAAGATAACTTTATCAGCTTTGGTCTCAGCAGGAAACAGATGACATACTAAAAAGAGTTTAATGAAGGTATTAAATACAGGGATGTGGGATGTGGGATGTGGGCAGGGTTAAGGGCCCCAATCAGGTGGTAGTAGCTACAGGAAACTGTTTCAGCCCCTGGGTTTGAAGGGATGAGAGGAAGGAGCTGTTAGTATAACACAGTGAGAGATGCACCTTTGGGAAAGGGGCTAGCCTACAAGAGCTGTGGCCTTAGGAAACCAGCCACAACTGAAACATGGCCCAGCAAAGGTATAGATTTTCTCTCCTCCTTCTTCTGAAGTCCTGCTGGTGCTTCCTATTGGCTGAACCCAACCAGAAGCTGGAGGGCAAGGGAAACTGGGTGATGCAGTCTGTAAAGTTTAGCCTCCTGGGACACTGTGAAGAATTATTTTGAAGAGAATATGGAAGGAACTAGCTACATAAAATGTATTCTGATTATAAAATTATTTTTAGTTCTTAAATTATTTGAAGAGAGTGATACAATCCTAATTTGCATAAAATCATCTAATTTGTTTACTTACTGCTGCTGTTATAGTTGAAATGCAAAATGTGCATATTCTGTGACAGCAATTTCACTTTTAGGAAATCTATGCAGCCATTAAAAAAGAATGAGGCATGTCGGGACGCCTGGGTGGCTCAGTCGGTTGAGCATCTGACTGCGGCTCAGGTCATGATCTCTTGGTCTGTGAGTTCGAGCCCCACGTCGGGCACTGTGCTGACAGCTCGGAGCCTGGAGCCTGTTTCGGATTCTGTGTCTCCCTCTCTCCCTCCCCTGCTCATGATCTGTCTCTCTCTGTCTCTCAATAATAAATAAATGTTAAAAAAATAAAAAAAAAAAGAATGAGGCATGTAGATATATTGCTTCAAAAAAGTTATTGACAGCATATCAGGGAAAAAAGTTAATTACAGACCAATCTGTTTTCATGGTCTGAAAAGAGAGCCCATGCACCAATATCTCCACAGAGATATATATTTTTAAACATACGGCAAGGTTGGGAAGGACTGTTAACAATGGTCACTTTTCAGGGAAAGACAAAGCAACGGCATAACAGGAGGGGCAGACATTTCTTTACATTAAAAAACTGGTTGCATACAGATGGCTTGACTTTCCTTTTGTGTTTTAAAAAAATTTTTTTAATGAAAAAAACTCACAAATCACAAAAATGTTGAACATATCACTTAAGAAAAATGTTAATTCTTTTTATTTACTTATTTATCTTGAGAGAGAGAATGTGAGCAGGGGAGGGGCAGAGAGAGGGAGAGAGAGAATCCCAAGCAGGCTCCACACTGTCAGCACAGAGCCTGAGGTGGGGCTCGAACTCACAAACTGTGAGATCATGACCTGAGCTGAAATCAAGAGTTGGATGCTTAACTGACTGAGCCATCCAGGTGCCCTGTAAAAGGTTAATTCTTGATATAACTTTCACTATCTATATTCTTTTATCAAGCTGTTGCTTGTATTTATGCAAGGCTAGCAAATGAGCAGATTTAATAAATTGTACGAGACCATTTGTACCAGGGTATATTAAATTATGTAATTTATAGAAAACATACATGAAACTTGAGAAAATTTTTAAGTACTTAGAAACAGAATTAGTTTAGTAAAATAGTGGCCATTCATTTAATGTACACATTCCACATTTGAACTAGAATCCAATATTCAAACCCCCCAATAACATTTAAATATTAGATCATTTTTTTTGACTCCCAAAGTAAAAATACATTTTAATATCATGCTGTCTTTGCTGGTAAGAGGACAGACATTTTTTCCAGAGATTGTGAGAATTTTAAGGTAGCTTCTCAATAAAAATAATAAATAAAGAGATAAAAACATATTTTTATAACTCTTTTAAAGCTAAGCTGTAAATGCCTTTCGAAGGGATTTAGAAATTAATTGAATAACGTCTCTTTGGAATTACATTGCACAGGTATTATTGCAAGATGAAAATGCTTTGAAATTGGAATTTCAAGTGAAGGACAACAAATAAAAATGGAGTCTCTGGTATTTTCTAGGCTGTGGTGAATGCTAACACATTTGTTCTTATTAATTATAAAGAAGGGAAGTTAAAAGTCTCTGAGCATCTTTTCTGAAAGTAGCCCACATGACCTTAAAACATAAGCTTGGTTGTAAGGAGAACAGTGTGAATGTGAATAGGGTTTCCCCTTGAATTGTTTTTGTGGAATAGCTATTAAGTAACACAGGACAGGCTGATTATGCTCTATGGTAGGTATACAAATTTTACTTTTAATTTTTTAATGTTTATTTATTTTTGAGAGGGGGGGGAGGGGCAGAGAGAGAGGGAGACACAGAATCCGAAACAGGCTCCAGGCTGAGCTGTCAGCACAGAGCCCAACGTGGGGCTCGAACTCACGAACCCTGAGATCATGACCTGGCCTGAAGTCGGATGCTTAACTGACTGAGCCACCAGGCGTCCCTACAATTTCTTTTTAATGAAATAAACATGGAGAAAAGCATATTTATGGGAGATCATCATTTTAGATGCCTCTCCATTTTCACCTCACACATTGAGATTCCAGGTGATTCTACACAGCATTTTGAGCAGAGTCATGCAGTGGAAGTGTGTTGGGCCCATATACACAGCATTTTGAAAAAGGTATTTTTCAAACTATTAATAAATTAGTTGCCATAGGAGTTATCTTCTCCAGGTCAGTTAGACTTACTACAGCAGAAAGAGAAAAGAGAAAAGCTACAGTGCTGCTAAATAAACAATCCAGTGACAGAATTTGCTTAAAAAAATCTACCTAATCTTTAACAATAGTCATTCAGTCATTGTGCTGGCATTTGGAAAACATTTATTTCTCAACTATTTAAAATTCCAATTTCATTTTTCATTTTATGGCACAATTTTTGTGGAATAAGCACAGGCAGATAGACTGTAGTTATGGAGTTTATGGAAGACAAGGGATTTTAGCAGTTGATTTTTAAAAAAGACCAAGAAGGGAGCCTGCACTCTACTATGTCTTTTACACTGTGGGATTTAAGCCCAAGTACCATGTTGCAAGATGCTAAGAGAGGGTTAGGGTCAGTTCAGTTCATCATTCTGTCTGAGAGCTGTAGCAGGATCATTTTGCCATTCCTTCTCAAGATCTAAAAATAAAACGGTACATTGTTGAGTTTACGGTATTACTATATTGGTAGCCTTTATTTCTTGAACACTGGCCTTGCAAGGACAGCAATCATAGGAGCCAGCGGGTGGACCCTGAATGACCACATCCACATCATTTGCAATATCATTTAAGCAATAAAAAAATTAGACCAGAAAGTCTGGTGTAGGGTAGAACTAGTAAGATCCTTGCTTAAACTCTGCTCCATTTGTCAAAGTCCCAAATGCAACAGAAAGCACTTTCTACCTACTGATGACATTTTATTTTAGAATTTTTTTTACTGTGGTATAATAAACGTAACAATTACCATCTTAACCATTTTTACTTTTTAAAAAAATTTTTTTTCTTTTTTTTTAATGTTTGTTCATTTGTGAGAGAGAGAGAGAGAGAGAGAGAGAGAACAGGGGAACAGGGGAGGAGCAGAGAGAGAGGGAGACAGAATCAGAGGCAGGCTGCAGGCTCTGAGCTGTCAGCACAGGGCCCGACGCGGGGCTCGAACTCATGGAATGTGAGATCATGACCTGAGCTGAAGTCTGACGCTCAACCGACTGAGCCACCAAGGCGCCCCCATCTTAACCATTTTTAATTTTTTTTTTTCTCAACGTTTATTTTTATTTTTGGGACAGAGAGAGACAGAGCATGAACGGGGGAGGGGCAGAGAGAGAGGGAGACACAGAATCGGAAACAGGCTCCAGGCTCTGAGCCATCAGCCCAGAGCCTGTTGCGGGGCTCGAACTCACGGACCCCGAGATCGTGACCTGGCTGAAGTCGGGCGCTTAACCGACTGCGCCACCCAGGCGCCCCAACCATTTTTAAATGTACAGTTCAGTGGTACTAATACATTCACATTACTGTGAAACTATCACTACCATCCATCCCCATAATTCTTTTCCTCTTTTTAATTTTTTAAGATTTTTTAAAAAAAAGTAATCCTTCCACCCAACGTGGGACTCAAACTTACAACCGGAGATGAAGAGTTGCATGCTGTACTGACTGAGCCAGTCAGGCACCCCTCTTTTCACCTTGTGAAACTGAAATTCTTTACCCATTAAATAATAGCTCATTTCCCCCTCCCTCAGCCTGGGCAACTACCATTATGCCTTCTGTCTTTATGATCTTAACTACTCTGAGTATCTCATAAAAGTGGAACCATACAGTGTTTGTCTTTTTGGGATTGGGTTATTTTACTGAACATAATGTCCTCAAGGGTCATCCATGTTGTAGTATATTGTGGAATTTCCTTCCTCCTTTTAAGTTAGTTACCATATAGTGTTATATTATTTTCAAGCATACAATATACTGATTCAACAGTTCTATACATTTCAGTGCTCATCACGACAAGGGCACTCCTTAGTCCCCATCACCTATTTCACCCATCTGGTAACCATCAGCTTGTTCTCTATAACTAAGAGTCTATTTCCTGGTTTGTCTCTTTTTTTCCCCCTTTGCCCATTGTTTTTTTTTTTTTTTTTTTCCTTTTTTAAGCTTATTTATTCATTTTGTCTGTGAGAGAGAAATAGAGAGCACAGTGTGAGCGAGGGAGGGGCAGAGAGAGGGAGAATCCCAAGTAGACTCAGGGCTGTCAGTACAGAACTCGATGTGGGGTTCGAACTCATGAACCTTGAGATCATGACCTGAGCTGAAATCAAGAGTTGGACTGCCACCCAGATGCCTCTCCATTGTTTTGTTTCTTAAATCCCACATATGAGTGAGCTCATATGGTATTTGTCTTTCTCTGACTTATTTCACTCAGAATTTCCTTCCTCTTTAAGGCCAAATAACATTCCATTGTATATATAGGCCACATTTTACTTATCCATTCATCTATCCATGGACACTTGGGTTTCTTTCATGTTTTAGCTATTGTGAATAATGCTATTATGAACATGGGTGTGCAAGCATCTCTTTGAGACCCTACTTTCAATTCTTTTGGTATAGAATTTTTGATTGATTAATTGTACTGGCTCCAAATAAATAGCTGGAGTCATTTAATGTTTATTTTTGAGAGAGAGAGAGTGAGCGAGCAGGGGAGGGGCCAAGAGAGAAGGAGACACAGAATCCAAAGCAGTCTCCAGGCTCAGAGCTGTCAACACAGGGCCTGACACGGGGCTCGAACTCATGAACGGTGAGATCATGACCTGAGCCGAAGTTGGATACTTAACCAACTGAGCCACCCAGGTGCCCCAATAGCCTGATTCATTTAAATAGCCAGACTATTAAATAGACTGCTCATTCAACATGGACAAATCTATTCTTCCTTCATTGGAAAGTATTTATTGAAAGACTTCTTTGTGTCAGGAATGGGCTAGATGCTGGGATCCAATGATAGTAAAAATAACTTGGAAATATAGATGATAGAGCATTTTCTTTGATTTAGAAAAAAAACCCCATGAATTAAATATATTGATCAACATCTATCCCTATGATAAAAGGTGAAGATGATTAGAGAATTCACAAAGTGTTCTTTCTTACCTCCATTTGTACTCCTGTTCTGCTGTAAAGACTCAAATATTTTCTTTAAGTTTATTCATTTATTTTTGAGAGAGAGAGAGAGAGAGAGAGAGAACGAGAGAGAGAGAGGGGCGCCTGGGTGGCGCAGTTGGTTAAGCGTCCGACTTCAGCCAGGTCACGATCTCGCGGTCTGTGAGTTCGAGCCCCGCGTCGGGCTCTGGGCTGATGGCTCAGAGCCTGGAGCCTGTTTCTGATTCTGTGTCTCCCTCTCTCTCTGCCCTTCCCCCGTTCATGCTTTGTCTCCCTCTGTCCCAAAAATAAATAAACGTTGAAAAAAAAAAAAAAAAAAAAGAAAGAGAGAGAGAGAGAGAGAGAGAGAGAGAGAGAGAGAGAGAGAGAAACCCAAGCAGGCCCTGTGCTGTCAGAGCAGAGCCCAGCATGGGGCTCAATCTCGTGATGGTGAGAGCATGACATGAGCTGAAACCAAGAGGCAGTTGCTTAACTGAGTCACCCAGGCACCCCTCAAATATTTTCTTGAGAGGCAGGGCCACTTGGGTCTTTCGTGAGAGAGATTCTTCCCTGCATTAGCACTGTGATGGTTCCCAGCCGTCTAGATCAACTATTAGGAAGATGGAGGGGGGTGGCTGTGAGTTCTTGTGGCTCCAGGAGCTATCTTGTTTTTCAAGTCTTTGTCAGTTGGGATTTCTTCCATGAAGTCTTCTTTAATTTTCTAACTTGGAGTAATTTCTCTTTCGACTGCAACCATGCCCTCTCCTCTGCCACTAAGTATTCTATTAGTTATATCATATTACATGTCTGGGCTTCATAACTAAGCCTTGAGGAGGCAGGATCCCCAGTAGATTCACGTGTGTATACCCAACTGCATGCACTGTACCCAGTGCAAACTAGGTATTCAAAAAAAGATTAACGAATAAGTGGGTAAATTTGACTGAAGAAGACCTGAGGTCCCTCCAGTAAGTAGATGGCAGGTCGTTAACTGCAGAGCAAGTAGGATTTCCTGTGTTCTTGGCAGGGAGGGAGGGGGAATCCATTGGCTGTGGCATTTCAAGCGCATACATGTGGAATACATGGATGTTGAGGTGTAGCTTTTGCACCATAACATGCAACTATTTGTTCCGTATTTCATGAAGATGGCTACCATGCCAAAGTGTTATTTTGACAAAATAGTATACTTTTTCTATAAAGGGCATTCTTTTATGTTATTTTACTGAAAACCCAAAGAAAGCAGGTCCACTATTAGCATCCTCATTTTAATGTGAGGATGCTGAAGTGCAGCAGGTGAGTGACTTAGTGTTCTTATTCCATTTTCCCTGAGGATGCAGTCAGAAATGAAAAACCAACTTATATTACTAGCACTCATCATTTTGTATGAAATCAACGCTTCAAGAAACACTGAGGTCTCATGTTAAGTCCAAATTGTTATCATTAGTCAAGTGACATGAAAGGGATTATTCTGTTTTATAGACTCATTATATTAGGATATTAAAGAAAGCCAGGATGCATCACCTAGCTTGAGTATGGTGATATATTTGATAGTAGTCTCTGAGGTCTTTCTCATTAAATTTGATTTGGCTTGTGTGGTAATATTGTAGGCTTCAACAGGAATGTAAGTAAATGAAGTTAATAATATATTAAAATGAATCATACTGGCAATCAGGAAAGAGGGGAATAGTCATTGAGTTCCTGCAGGGACCAAAGTTTAGTTAATTAAAAAAAAAAAACTTGATTCTTTATCTCTGTATTTAGCTTTAAAATACAAATCAATTGTAATTTAAACTTCTGTATTTGGGCTACTTGCCACAAAGGAACACTGGTGTTAAACATAATTAAAGTATATAATAATATTTTCACTATATTACCGGTAAGGAACATTAGGCATACTGAGAAAAAAATGCCTAGTCCAGGCTCTCTGGAGAATAACTAGTGGCCCAAATGACAACCCAGAGTCTTGCCTAGACCACTAAGGTATACTTTCCAAAAGGGTGTACTTTTACTGTTTACAAGTTATGCAAAGAATGAAATACAAAATATTTCAAAAATTGTAAGCTCTTTTTTAGTCACTAAAAACGTGCCTATCTATATTAAAAATCACACAAACTTTAGTTTATGCTGGGCACTTTTACTGAGAGCTAAAAAGAAAAAAAAAAACCCAGGCATCTATTTTAGAATGTGAACCATTCTTGTATGAAAACAAGTATTTTGTCATCAGTCTATTTTCCAGACCTTTTGCACCTGGAATCTTAATATTTAAAAAAATTTTTTAACAGGAATTAGAATTGTAGTAGTCTCAGAAATATAACAAAGATGGCTTTAAACTGTCCTAAATATTGGTAATCTTCTCCCAAACACTTTGCGTATCTTGTATTCTGAGGTATAGTCTCCAGAGAGACTAAATTAGAGTGAGACCAGACAACAGAACAAAATAGAAAGGAAATATTCATGGCAGTTGTTGAAAACTAGTTTTGTAAGGCAAGGCCTAGAGAATCTTATCTCTGGCATGTTTAGCACGACTGCATAGTTGATTTTCATTCAGCTACTAGAGAAAGGTATTCTACAATGACAGACAGCCTTATCAAAATTACAATTAGCTGGCTTCCTCTGCAGGGAACAGCAGTTGGTTAAGTAAGGCCGAAATGAGAGCTCTTTTTCAGTTTCCTCAGAAATGATTTCCCCATCTTGGGTATTTGGTCAACTGAGGAGGTCTAGCATGAACATATGATTTCTAGAAGAATGAGCTGGGATCTGCTAACATGTTTAAAAAGGAATACTTCGTAAATGCTGATCTCTAAGCAAAAATCATTATTTGTCAAGAATTTTTAAAAAATGTTTTT
The DNA here is from genome assembly GCF_016509475.1 of Prionailurus bengalensis. Taxonomy (NCBI): domain Eukaryota; kingdom Metazoa; phylum Chordata; class Mammalia; order Carnivora; family Felidae; genus Prionailurus; species Prionailurus bengalensis. Next base: position 107,147,346 of record NC_057350.1, read on the forward strand.
CTTTTAAGATTAAAATGCTCATTCTGCTTAGGTTGGTTAGAGTGCTTTTTATTCTGCCTAAATTTTTATAATAAGGTGAAATAAAAGATTCAAAAATGGTTTCATAATACATGGAAGATGAAATCTCATATGTATAGGATATAGTTTGATTCTTACATATGCAAAATTGTGTTCTTACATGACGACTGGTATCTTCTAAATTGTACTCAGAAACACTACTATGTACCATTTATTTTTATTATCACTGATATTTTTAAGATTAGCTTTATTAACAGTATGACATTTTCATGCATTGTTAAATTTCACACTAGTTTTAATATTCGCAATGTTTAAGTTCAAATCAACAAATATTCAAGCCTACGTGAGAAAAAAATGAAATGGTATTACCTTTTAATATAATCAGCTAACTGCTTTTTAAGAGTAAAACGTTAATACTGGGATTTTAAAACCTAAATTTCCAATGTTACTGTCAATTCAACCATATGTATTTCACTTAGGCCACAGGACTGCCCATTAGCCTTTCTTGTCGGAGAGCAATTAATCTCTTGAACCACTTTTCCTCAGCATCAGCTTTCTCAATAAATAGCTAAAAAAGGAAAAGAAAAAGGAAAAATGTTATAGTTTGCCAATAACTTGGATTTGACCTTACATAACATGAATCATAGAAAACATCTTTATAGAATACATCTTTTAGCGCAAGTTTTGGCTACTTCTCAGTTTAACAATTGCCTTCTCAATTGAAGATATTCTATCTGGAGTTAATGTTCAGAAAGTCTTGGAGTAAAAGGACTAATATCAGCATCATGTGTTAACAATTTTACACCTTATTTTGTGAAGTGTATTTCCTATACCCTTTATCAGAGACACAGTGGAATGATACCACTTCAGAGTAGACAGAAAAATATGTGTGTCAGTGACATGTTCACAGTCAATGAACCAACTGGAGCTGAACCAGAATTAGATCTTTTAGTGCCAGATTAAAAAGAAAACAAAAATCTTTTTTTTTTTTTTTTTTTTTTTTTTTTGCTTATTTTTGTTAAGCATAGAAAGAATACTTCTAAAAGTCAGACAACATGATTTGGGCCACACCAGATTCAATGTCACTGCTCTAAGGGATGGGGGTTAGCTGTTTATTTGTAACGAATAGGAACATATGAATCCTTTTCTTCCAATGGTCTTCTTGTCATCAGCAAAAAAGGACAACAGTTTGAATTAATTTCAGTCAACTAGACTTCAATTGACATTCTTACGATTTAAGGCTCTTACATTTGGATGGGCCAGAGAATTGTCATCTTGGTACTTGATGGTAGTGGGGATGCTGCTAGGGTCTATTTCTTTTTCAGTACTGGGTGGATCAGCAACTACTGATGCTGGTCCTGATGCTGCAGTTGTGTGCTTCACGTCACCAGGTTCCACCGACTGAAACATAAAATATATCATTAATTAGATCACAACACACAATTAAAATTTTGCTTTAATAATATCTCAGATTTTGAATTGTAATTGTTCGTTTAGTCTCCTTTGAGATAAAGCACGAAAAGACCCTAGGTTATTGAATAAGAAACAATTAGTCATAAAATAAGCAGATATAAAAACATTGAGAGAATGTTTATCATTTTTTATGATCAGCATACTTTTCTTAAGAAATTGGTACTTTGAGTCCATACTATGGAAAAATATATTTCATAAAACTAAATTCTATTAGTTAAAACAAGCTTGTGACAAATCTCCAGCATTTAGTTGGCTTCTTCAGATATAAAAAAAAAATTCAAAGGTTATTTTGTTTTTGCTTTTTAAATAACAGCCTCAGTGAGATATATTTCACATATCACTATTCATATAGCTCTTAGCATATCCACAGGGTTTTGTAACCAACACCACAAGCAACTTCAGAATATTTTCATCATTCTCCCAAAAAACCACATACCCATTAGCAGTCACTGCTCCCCACTTCTCCCAGCCTTCCCATCCCTATGCAAACACTAATCTACTTTCTTGTCACTATGGATTTGCCTATTCTGGATACTTCATATAAAAGAAGTCATAAAATATGTGGTTTTGTTTTCTGTGACCAGCTTCTTTCATTTATTATTTTCTAAATTTATTTTTGAGAGAGAGGGAGAGAGAGAGAGAGCGAGAGAGCAAGCACAAGCAGGGGAGGAGGCAGAGAGAAAGAGGGAGACACAGAATCTGAAGCAGGCTCCAAGATCTGAGCACAGAGTCTGATGCAGGGCTTGAACTCACAAACCATGAGATTATGACCCGAGCCAAAGTCGGACGCTTAACCGACTGAGCCACCCAGACACCCCAGCTTCTTTTACTCAGCACGTTTTCAAGGTTCATCCATGTAAGGTTCAGTATATGTCAGGACGTCATTCCTTTTTATTGCTGAATGATATTCCATTATGGAATATTAGGTGCCAGGCATTGTGCTCAATGCTGGGCACGTGAAGACTAATAAATCGTTGCTGCTGCCTAGAAGGAGCCAGCAGTGTTATGCTTTATCAGGTTAATTCCAGCACACCCCTCCCTGAGAAAGGAGGACAGGGAAGTGGCTGATTAGCAGCAAGTCTGCAGGGATAACATGAAATAGACTAGATGAGAAGTTGGAATTGAAGTTAAAGTACTGGTTCCGTATGTGTAGTTTTTGAACTTCCATTTTCTTTATTTTAGCTACTACTGAACATCCACTTTTCTAAAAAAAATTTTTTTTAACATTTATTTATTTTTGAGACAGAGAGAGACAGAGCATGAACGGGGGAGGGTCAGAGAGAGAGGGAGACACAGAATCCGAAACAGGCTCCAGGCTCTGAGCTGTCAGCACAGAGCCCGACGCGGGGCTTGAACTCACGGATCGCGAGATCATGACCTGAGCTGAAGTCGGACGCTTAACCGACTGAGCCACCCAGGCGCCCCTGAACATCCACTTTTTTAAATGAAGGGTAAAACAAACGTCACCAGGAAAGACATCTAGAAAATGAAATCTACATGGATTAATCCTTTCTTAGGATGACTTATCTTAGAACTGGTTATCCATCTATTTAGTACTTATTGAGTGCTAATAATTGTTAAGCACTGGGTACCAAGGGACAGTAAAATAGATATGGTCCCTGCCCCAACTAGAGATTATATTTTGTGAATGGGACCGGCCAACAGATTACAAACAAATCAAAATAAAAATCAATACATAATCACAAATTGTAACAAGGGACATAGAGATACTTAGACAAATAACTGTTAAATTTGACTTAGAAGTTGTCTTCTTATACTATGAGGCCAATATTCCCCCCTTCCCCCCCAGGTGTCAAACATTTCTATGTCTCCAACATACCGGGCCCATGAGGCCTTGTGGTATTATACTCACCCTTTATAAAACTGAGGACATATAACAGTAAAGCCCAACATTCTGTATAGGGCAAAGTGGGAAGAATGCTAATCCAATGAGGTCCAGATATCATTTTTTGGTAGTCTATGCTGCCATGCAGAGAATAGAAGAGCATGCAATTCTGTATATCTTAGTCATGCTTCTATTTAGCCAGGAGGCTGGCAGTGTTGAACTGCCTTGAAAATAGTGAAGTGCTGTTACTTTAGTTGTCAAAGATGTGGATTGCACATATTCAGGTGGCAGAGATAACATCCTATTTATAAAAATGAAATAATTTCTCATTCTGTATCTACCTATAGAACATTAAGGTTTTCTTTTGAGAAGTGCTTATACACATTTAAGGTACAGTTTTCAGAGGTTAGGATGAGAGCATGGAAGTTATTATTATTTAATAATTAGTAATTAAAAATGTATGACAAGGATCATTAATTGCTTCTTTATTTGAGGAAAACTGAGAAAAATGCGACTTAAAGAAAAATCCACAACACGGTCACTATCAATATCCGGCTTTGAGTAGCACTGCCACCTGGTGGTTCAGCTTGGAAAACCTGGCTTAAAATGCACCTCAAGTAAAAGAATAAATGACCCAGCTGCTTAGGGTTATTTACCCTCTTTCTGAACATAGGTGAATATCTGTTAGCTACAAAAATTTTAGGGTTGAATAACTGGCAATAGGCTTATTTGGGACACAAACTGCATCTTGGTTCCAGAAGTTGATTATATAGTGGGAGCTATCAGATTATCTACTCACACAAGAGATACATGATTGCAGAGAGTTAAACTAGTTAAATCGATATGTGTTGACGGAGACACAATGTCTAGCATGTTATTGTAATAGCCACTTTTATAGTAACAGCTCTCTAGATTAATCAGTACAATTAACACAGCTAAGAGACTCTATCAACTGAAGGGGGTTTTAGTATAGAGAAACCTTTTTTTTCAGACATACAAACTTTATACCAGTATGTGTAGAACTGTCCAGGAGAGAAAGATGTTGAAACTTGGGTCATGAGTAATTTAGTCCTCAGGAGAGTTAGTCTTTGCTATGCATCAGGGATAGCCCGTATCTCCCCATGATTTGGATAAAATAGTCCTCCTGATAATTTACCTCCCTTTGCTAAGTAATCTCCTGATAAATAATTCAGCTTCTTGGGCATCCTGAATCCCTACCTTATATTGCAGACACAGATATTTTAGAAACTGGAAAGGGATATCATTTTCTAAACTAATAAATTGGCTCTCTGTTTTATATTACAGTTGAGTGTAAATTTATTCATTGTTGGCCCAGCAATTCTTTTCTGATCATTTTGAAATGCAGTGACTAATAAAAATCTGGTGTTGGATACAGTCTAATACTTTAGACTGTACATTCATCAAGGTAAATGCCATCTTGTTTTTTTAGCATATGTTCCAGTTAGTGAATGCACGCTTTCTTTATACTTCAATAGAAAAAATGCACTGAATTCATAATTATGAGAGACACTGGATTAGTAAAAACAAACACAGGCTCTGGAGCTGAATAAATATTGTTTGGATGCTCCTTCTTGTCATTTATTAGCACTTTGACTGTGGGTTATAAAGTTTGCTGAGCCTCGGCTTACTCAGCTGTAAATAAAGGTTACTGGTATATTAGACAAATCACATATGGTAAATGTCTAGCATTAAAGATAGCCATTATTATTTTAGTTACTTTAGATTATTTAAATATAAAAAACAAAGTGGGGCTACAATACACCATTGTTTTCCATCATTTTCTTATTAGTGCTTTAATGTTTCCCAATGCTGTGCTGAAACAAATTGGCCCAAAGCTGATGTGTGTATACTAAACCAGTAAGTTTAGTAAACTGTAAAGCTGCGAAGTAATTTTTTAACCAGTTGCTTAGTAATACAATAGGTCACCAAGCCTCAAATGAGAATTTTAGGATCTACAGACCATAAAAAAAATTATGTAAAACAATCTGTGACTGAACCAAAATGAGAACCCTTGCATCTCCAATTTCTTTTAAGGAAGCCACAGACAAATGCAGCCCTCAGCATTCAGTAAGGGGAAGAGGTGGACGCAGGAACAGGGAGAAGAGCAGTAACACTTCCATTTCTGGAATGCTTCCTATGTGCCAGGCGCTTGGTTGTTTTATGTAAAGTATCTTGCTTATCCTTATAAAAACTTCTGGCAGGGGTATTATCTTTCTTTCAAGATCTTTTTTTTTAGTCAATTACACATCCAGCTCTTGATCTTGGCTCAGGTCCATGATCTCATGGTTTGTGGGATCGAGCCCCACATTGGGATCTGCGCTGACAGCATGGAGCCTGCTTGGGACTTTCTTTCTCCTTCACTCTCTGCCCCTCCCCCACTTGTTCTCTATCTCTCAAAATAAATTTAAAATTAAAAAAAAAAAAGATATGAGAGTCATGAGTTTATCATATGGTTTAAGGACACAGCCAGTAAATGGCAGAATCAGACCTGACCCTACATCTGTCTGACCTTATATCGCATGCTTTTGACCACTGCTTCCTAATTGCTAAACCTGAGATTTATTATAATTTGGTTTTAATTTTAGAGGAAAGAAAGAAAATATTTTAACTGAATATATTTTTAAGTGGCACAACTCACAGTGCTGGATCAATAATAATTTCTAGGCTGCTTTTGCTTCTCTGTCATACTTATCCAATCTAGAACTATTCAGTTCTAGGCTTTCCCTTCCAGAATTGATTTTATTTCTTTGTGTGAATTACTGTTAAGGGCCACTTCTTCTAAAAGCCAGTTGGAACCATAGATGGATTTCTTCCATACAAATTCATGAATGGTCCTTATGTTCCTTATGAGAGGTCTCTATTTCATCTGAATCCTAACAGTGGCATCTGAATTAGATGTACAAGAAAAGCTGTATTAAAGCTGAGAGAAAATTCCAGCTCATCACTAAAAACTAAAGCAACAGAAATTAATTATTAAAATAATTAATAATGGTGGTCCCTTTGATCAGCGATGTAGGTGAAATTCCTTTCTATTGGTCCCATGGAAAGCCATTTAGCTATATAGGGTTTTGTTGGAGATTTAGGAAGAAGAGCTTTTCTCTTGGATTTAGCCAGTTATCTTAACATTAATAACCTTAAGATGTTAAAGGAAATAATCTTTTAAAACTTTCCTAGGGGAGGGGCGCCTGGGTGGCTCAGTTGGTTAAGTGTCCGACTTCGGCTCAGGTCATGACTTTGTGGTTCATGGGTTTGAGCCCCGTGTAGGGTTCTGTGCTGACAGCTCAGAGTCTGAAGCCTGCTTCAGATTCTGTGTCTCCTTCTCTGCCCCTCCCTTGCTCACGCTCTGTCTTTCTCTGTCTCTCAAAAATAAATAAATGTAAAAAAAAAAATAAGTTTTAAAACTTTCTTAGCGGATACAGTGAGGTGAAAGCATTACAGATTCTGGAATTGAAATATACAGATATTAATACATTTATACCTTTCAAAAGACTTTAAAGGTAAAGCCAGATGTCTAAAGATTTTCTGTGTTTCTCAGCAAGAGGTCTGCCTTACTGCTGAGCATGGATACTTGGAGAAAATCAGGGGCATATTAAGAAATGTAATTGGGGGGCGCCTGGGTGGCGCAGTCGGTTAAGCGTCCGACTTCAGCCAGGTCACGATCTCGCGGTCCGTGAGTTCGAGCCCCGCATCGGGCTCTGGGCTGATGGCTCAGAGCCTGGAGCCTGTTTCTGATTCTGTGTCTCCCTCTCTCTCTGCCCCTCCCCCGTTCATGCTCTGTCTCTCTCTGTCCCCCAAAAAATAAATAAACGTTGAAAAAAAAAATTAAAAAAAAAAAAAGAAATGTAACTGGGGTAAGATGTTTATACTTAAAAAAGACTGAGCAACTACAGTAGAAGTTTTTAAGCACTATGCTTAGTTTACAGAATGTACTTAAATATCAAATAATTTAGATGTTATAAAATGCTATTTAAAAATAAGCACTTATTGGATCAAGAACCATGTTAAGTATTTGATAATCATCATATTTACTCCTCAACAAATCCAACAGGTAGGTATTATTAGTTCTATTTTATGAATTTGGAAATTGAGGCCCAAAGAGGTTGAGAAGCTCACTGAAGATCATGGCAAGAAGTGTGGAAGTTAAGATTCAAACTTAGATCTCTTGGAGTTCAAAGCTCACCCTCTTTACACTACATCAGGTATACTTCTTCTTCTTTTTCTTCTTCTTTTTTTAATCTTTATTTTTTTGAGAGGCAGAGAGACAGAGTGCAAGTGGGGGAGGAACAAAGGGGGAGGGAGACACAGAATCTGAAGCAGGCTCCAGGCTCTGAGCTGTCTACACAGAGCCTGACGCGGGGCTCAAACTCATGAACCACAAGTTCATGACCTGAGCTGAAGTCTGATGCTCAACTGACTGAGCCACCCAGACGCCCTTATCAGGTATACTTCTGATCAATATCCTTGCTCATTGCTGATTTTGCTTGTTATTGGAAGAGCTACTAGTATCTTGGAGGAAAAAAATGGAAGTAAAAATAAGTTTATTATATTAATAATTAGTACCAAAGAGAAAAAGTTGTTTAGAGGAAAACTTGGTGTATTAACTAGAGAGGAATGAGTATTTCCACAGAAAGAAAATGCTAGGTTATCTTGAGTCCAGTCAGAGCTGGGAAGTCAGGATGAACTTCAGAAAGCAAATACTAGGAAACAAAATAAATTACAATTCTATGAGGACATGTGAATGACCTTTATATGTAAGATATTAAAGAGTAAGATAGTAAATAAAATGAGCAACTATATTTATGGATGTCCATTGTAGAGTTCCACCATTTTTTAGGAGTTATGGTGGCAAATTATAAAAAGTTCAAATGAAATTCAGGAAACAACAAGGCAAGGACCACGGAATAACCAGGGCTGTCTACTGCTATGCACCAGGCGCCAGTGCTCAAGTCACTTCTCCAGGATGAATTATTTTAAAAAGTATATGGTAATTGAAAAGATGTCCATGTCACCAGCAACAGGGGAAATGCTAATAGAAAAACAAAAGGTCAATTCTACCTGACCACGTATCAGGTCAGTAAATGTAAAAATATCTGATAAGGATTTGGTGTTAACCAGGGTGTGAGAGGCAGACATCTTGCACTTGTGGGCAGAATCTGAATTGGTACAATGTTTTTGGAGGATGACTTTGGGAACATATATGAAGATAAACAATATTAACCTTAAGCAAATATCTCCAACTTGAAAATTTTCTTTTACGAGGATAATAATGGATATTTACAAATATGTATGTAATACTTTCAAGCTTACAACTACTTAAATATCTAGTATCAAGGAAAAAATCAATGAATTATGGTAAATTCATCAGCAGGATACTGTATAGTCACTAATGTATTTACAGATGTAGAATATTTTTGAATAATATTCATGACTTTATTACATGTATGTTATTAAAGAATACATGTATTTCACAGTAGAATGCCTTTTCTGACTCAAGGAACAGATTCCTAAAGACAGCCTTGACACTAACTGAAAGAATACATGCAATATTCAACAGAAATAAAATGCCAATCAGAACTCTTTTACTAGAGTTGAATAAGTGATACCCATCTGGGCAAAGGGTGTAGATATATGTTACTATTTGGGTAAAAATCTGATTGTTAAAGCTCTCCTCTAACTTTTGTCCAGAAATGTCAATTCAAAAGTAGATGCAGGCATTTGAAAAGAAAACTATATGTTCATAAAATGCATATTACTGCTTTAGAACTGTTGACATTTTACTTTGTCTTCTCAGTGAATTTTAAAATAAAAATGGCATCAGATATATTTTTACAAGTGAAACTTGAACGGATTCTCACTGATTCGTTCTCTCTCTCTCAATAACATGCTGACACTCGCTCACCCTACTTCATCTATCTGTTAGAAGAAGCACTTACATTTAAGTAAAATCCATTAATAAAGCACCTCCTCAGAGGGGATCTAAAGGCTTATTCATAATGTCTGGATGAAAACTTACCTTTTTGACTTCTTTACTTGATCTGAATGTCTGCTGAACAAAAGAATCACTTTCAATGGCTTCAATTTCTTTTACTCTTTTTACTTGTTCTACCAGGGTGGCTTGGTCTAAAAAAAAGGGGGGGGGGTATAATGTCAGTGTATTTTGTGTGTAAGCTTGTTAACAACACTATTCTAAGCAAGTTTCTTTCTTTCTGTGAAGTAATTTTATGACTTCTGGAATTTACCTGGATGAAAAGATGTTATAGTTAAGCTGTAACAAAAAACTATTTCCCCCCGGAGATCCACAAATATAATATTCTTACACACTAAGGCTCTCATCTAAAACCTAAAACATTGCTGAGAAGTCATTGCTATAATGATATAAGCTAATCTGGGCTAATCTAGTGGGAGGGCTTTGAAAATTAAAAAAATATTATGGAAATACATATAAAAGGAATAACAGCACAATGAATCCATTTGCACCCATCACTCAGCTTCTATAGTCATGAACTTTGTTACTTCTTATTTACTTTATTGATCCTCACTTCATCTTTTTAGGTAGACATGGAGTACTCAAAAGTAGCTCCCAGACACTGTACCATGTTACCCCTAAGTATTTAGTAGGTATTTCAGGTAAGGGCTTTAAAAAAAAAAAAACCCAAACAACAGTAACGCAACTACAATACCATTTTTATATCCAACAATATTACCAATAATGCCTTAATATCATCTTATACAGTCCATGTTTAATTTTCACTGTCTAAAAAAAAAAAAAAAACGTCTTTTTTATAGGTAGTTTGCTTAAAACAGGATCCATACAAGGTCCACACATTAGACTTGTTTGATAAGTATGTTAAACCCTTTTAATCACTGACAGTCTTCAGTCCCTCCCTTTCATTGCCATTTATTTGTTGGAGAAAATGGATCATTTATACTTAAAATTTTTCTACATTCTAGATCTGGCTGATTTTATTCTCATGATGTCATTTAACATGTTCCTCTATCCTTCGTATTTTGTGTAAGCCAGTAGTTAGATCTAGTGACTGGATAAGATTCAAGTTCAATTTCTTTTAGTCAAGAACACGTCATAGGTGATGCTTTGTAATTCCTATCACACCATATGAGGATGTGCTTCTCCCAATTTTAAAGATGTTAAGATTGATCAGTGGGTCTAAGTTGATGTCAGCCTGACCCTCTTATAAAGTTCTTCATCAACTTTTCACTTAATGTTTTTAGCAGACATTAATGTTTGTTGATTAGACCCATTATTTCATGAGATGTTGTAAAATGGTGATTTTCTAATTCTATTATTCTTCCTGCATTTATTAGCTCTGATTTCTATGTAATGAAGAACTTCCCTCACTGGCTGTGAAGTATATAGTCTGTACAGGAAAGGGAGAATAAATGCTTAATTTTTTCCCTTTACTTGTCAATTTTGATCCAAAGATGAATGAGTTCCTGAATATTTATATACTTAACATATTTTACTCCATGTAATCATTTTAATATATTGTTGCTCAGATTATTCTACCTTTGGGTGGTGGGAATCTCTTGAAGTTGGTCCTGTATCCTCTTGATATAGTTAAGGGTGACTCAGATGTTCCAGGTTCATTTTGTATAGTCCCTATCCAAGACCTGAAATTAGCTGTTTCTTCAAAGGGCTCAGACTCCTGTTAGTGGGGAATGATATTCCGAAACAGTAACTGGGACACCGGGGTCTTTTTTGTTATTAGTCTGTCACTGCTTCTCAGCTTTTTCAGTGGGTGGGATAGGAAATACATATTTTAAGAAGAGAAAACAATATGAGTTCTTGCTGATACTATCAATCAAATTAAAGATTAGAGGACTTTTAAAGTCTTTGATTTTTTATTTGTATGTCTTTTCTTTCACTTTAAAAATTTTAAGTCTTAATGATATGGTCAAAAGTACTTAGCTGTTTCTCCTAATATGAAAGTTGAGTATGTATTTGTTTCATAATAACAAGATAAATATCACTATTAACAACAAGATAAATTAACACAGTTTAACATTTCTTTATGGTTCTTTTAGATCTTAGGAATCAACTGTCAAAACACTATACTCTAAGGTTATTTAAAATAATTTTCCATGTGATTATGCTACCAACTTGGTATATGGCTAGGTTTAGTTTGTTTGGATTCATTTTTGATTTTTAGGTCTTGTTTTTTGGTCTTTGGTCTTTGAGGTCTTGCTGTCCTTGTGAATAATATTAATATTTTTTATTTGATATAGTTGACACACGATATTACATTAGTTTCAGGTGTACAACACAATAATTCAACAACTCTATATGTTATGCTATACTCACAAGTGTAGCTACTATCACCATAAAATGCTATTATAATACCAATGACTATATTACCCTAAACTATATCTTTTTGTTCCAATGATGTATTCATTCCATTACTAGAAGACTATATCTTCCACTCCTCTTCACCCATTCTGTCCATCTCCCAACCCCCCCTCTTCTGGCAACCATCAGTTTGTTCTCTGTATTTGCATATGATTCTGCTTTTTGTTATTCACTTGTTTTGTTTTTTAGATTCCACATATAAGTGAAATCATAGGGTGTTTTCTTTTGTCTGTCTGATTTATTTCACTTAGCATAATAGCCTCTAGGTCCATCCATGTTGTTGCAAATGGCAAGGTGTCATCTTTTTTTATGGCTGTGTAATATTCCTCTGTGTGTGTGTGTGTGTGTGTGTGTGTGCGCGTGCGCGCGTGTGTGTACGCACGTGTACATCTTCTTTATCCATTCACTTATCGTTGGACACTTGGGTTGCTTCCATATCTTGGTTGTTGTAAATAATGCTGTAATAAACATAGGGGTGCAGATACCTTTTTGAATTGTTTTCATTTTCTTTGGGTAAATATCCATTAGTGGAATTACTGGATCATATGGTATGTCTATTTTTAATTTTTTGAGGAACAAAAAACACTTTTTATTTCTTGTCTTTAATATTTTTTAGTTGCATAAAACACATGATTCTGAAGTCAAAACAAAACATCATTCAGAGAAGTCTAGGTTTCCTTTCCCATCCCATTCTCTCAGTTCTTTCCCCAATCCATAGGTAACCATTTTTATGAGATTTTGGTTTTTTATCCTTCCTTTGTTTCTTTCTGAAAATGTTAAGTATACATATTCTCTTCTTTCTTACACAAAATTAACATACTACACAATATGTCTTCAATATCATTTCACCCCAGTATAAAGACTTCCCCATTCTATTTTATAACTATACAGTTACCTATTTTATGGTTTTATGATAGTTTTTTTCCTCACCAATGCCCTATTGGTGGTCATTTGAGCTGTTTGCAGTCTTTTGTTTTTATAATTAGTGCTTTCCTAAATAGCCATGTGCATGTGTTGTTTCATATTTTAGGTGTTTTTTTTTTTCCTTAAAAAAATGTTTTCTTTGTTTTTTTTTTTTCTTTCTCCCTAGGCTGGAAAAATGCAACCTTATGGTTCACACACTCACGATTTAAACTCTTGCTCTAGGCTGATAGGAATACATGGCTGAATTAGGAGTCACTGTATATTCAACTAGGGCATCTAAAAAATTTTGGGGTTTTAGACTTTATGGACAATAACTGGATTTACATGCTAAGAAACAACTGTAATAAGTGGTGTGGCAATAAGGTAGTTGTTTGCACCAAAGGACTTTTCACATCCCAGCAGATCTAAGCTTAAAAGGCTAAGTGTTACAGAGAGTATGAAAAGAAATTTGGTTTAATAATTTCAATAAAAATTAACGACTTATGAAAAATATTTGCTTCAACTTTTGGCCAATCACAAATTATAATTTTTTTAATGTTTATTTATTTTGGAGAGAGAGAGTGTGTGAGTGGGGGAAGGGCAGACAGAGAGGGAGACACAGAATCTGAAGCAGGCTCGGGCTCTAAGGCATCAGCACAGAGCCTGAAGCAGGGCTCGAACTCATGAACCACAAGATCACGACCTGACCCAAAGTCAGATACTTAACTGAGCCACCCAGGCACCCCCACAAATTATAATTACATAGTCTTATGCAAGCTCCAGTTTATTTAAGGGAAAAATACGCTTCTGGGGATGTGTCCCTGACAGATGTAACCAGTCCTTTCTCATGTGAAAAATAATGCATGGAATGTCTGGAAGCAACAGCCACCAGAGCCAACACTCCCATCTTTGAAAGAATATATTTTACAACATAAAAGCAAGCACTGCTAGAGTGTCATGGATGAGCAAACAGTTCCACATGCTTTAGAATAAAAGCTCCTGTGGATTTTAATTATGCAGCGTACTAATTGAGCATAAAAAATGAGAGAAAATTCTTTGCCCAGCTAATTTATTAATGTGAACATATCTCATACCTGTGGATGGTATTTTTATTAGTTACATGTATAACAGTGTTAATATGGCAGAGAAAAGTCACAATGGATACCATTCCATGTGATCCAACTTTAATTTGTCAATATGAAAATACATCTGTTTGGGCAGGTCTTAATTAGTTTCACTATTATTTCGCCATAATTAATTCTCAACCAAAAGAGAATATTTCTGACTTCAGGATGATGTCTCATGTATATCAACTATTTGAAGTCTTGGATTTTTTTCTCCAACATATTCTCTTATTTGGATTTACAAAGCACATCATTAGTACTAAAAGTCAGAGGTGAGCTCACCAATAGTACTTGATGTGTAAAGTTTATAGTGTTTACAGCTTTAAATATGGACAAACAACCAGCTCCTAAAACAAATAAAAGTGTTATCATGGAAGCTGGCCAAAGGGTCAGTATGTTTAACAAAACACCACTGGAGAAATAATAAAGGAAGGAAGGAAAAAGATTAGAGAAAACCAGAACGTTGTCTTTGTGTTTCTTTAAAGATCACTTCAGGACTAACAAAGTGACAGGGCAGATAAGGGAAAGCTAGTTTGCCTCACTTACAATATGAAAATAAACCAACAGAGCTTGTATGTTTCAATGCAAGAACCATTTTACCATACTTAAAGAGTATGATATTTAAAGAGTAAGAGAGAGATATCTAAGTCAAAATTGAAAAACTCATGGGAGATTTACATTTTTCGTTTTAAAATAGCTCAGCTTCATGCTGTCTAAAAACAGGCATCGAATGGCTTCATAGTCAAAATTCGAGTATCAATGTCATACAAATGTATGTGTTCAATATAATCCTGTCATTTTGGGAAATGGAATAAAACACATCAATAATATATAGTAAATTGTTTTAAATTCAGGTTCTTTAAGGTTTACATATCAATTTGTCATTTAAAAATTCTTTACCAATTTTGACTGGGAAAAATGTGAATTAAAACTCCTTATCATTTACATGATTGGCATGAATGCCTAGCATACAAGGTTATCTTGTATTTATCAGTCATGAGGTAAAAATAAAGACCAAGGGACACATGATTGGGAGAATCAAAGTTATGGGATGTTTTTAAATATCAACATGGCAAACACGAAGGAAACGTATCTATTAGCCCTTGATCCTGTCTGATAAACACATTATTGGTAAATAAAATGACATCCATAGGCAGTTTGTAAACTTTCAGTGGAAGGGATACATATTATAGTAAAATAAAAAATAATTAAGTCAGAAATCTAAGTCACCACAGATTAAAAAAAATCAATACTAATTCACCACATGGAAAGTCATTTTGTTTCCTATGTGATAAAAAGTTCTAGTCAAACATTTTATTAGTCACTATTGATGTTGCATTATACAAATTAGGCTCACCTACCACTTCAAGGTGTATTTGATAATTTCACATGACATAGCTTTTGAAGAATTTTCTTTAAAAATATTATCAAGTGAAACACAAAGTTAATATTAAGATATGTTAGTAAAGATGATAAGGTCTGATATAAGCCTTTTATTTGAAAAGACAAAATTTTAATCTATATACCATTTGTGGGTTACACAAACCAATCTCTCTAAACTGGCAGCAATACAAGGCTGAAAACAGCAGATGGCACTATTACCCAAGATGTAATCATGGAATAACTGCCAATGTTTCATGAAAGGTATCTTACACATGAAAATCTCATCTTCAATTGACTCCTTTTGAATATTAATATTTTATGAATTTCCCCAAAGTTAAAATGCATTTTATGTTACAAAGAGTTTGGGTCAATTGCCCTCATAGTTATTGAGGTACTCATGCTACTCTTCCAGGAAAAAAATATTTATATACTAATAGTATTGCTATAAATACATGAATAATACAAAAGAATATCTTATTTTCTGTTTAAATGGACTCAAATTTTAGTCAAGAATGGAAATATTCATGAAATTCCTATTTATGGTAAAATATAGATACTGAAAACAAACCAGTCTGAAATGTAAAGCATTTTCAACTGCTATTACAATTAAAAAAAAAAAAAAGCAAACAAATTGGCCAGTAAACAAAGATAGTTATTCAATAGACTATAAACAAATAAAGCTTACCAGGAAAAAGCCACAAAGCTTACTTGAAATTCTAAGTAAGGTGATAATAATCTAAGGTGATTATAACAGTTTCTCATGAACACAAATTTTAACAAGACACAGCATTGCTTTCCCTTCAAAACAGTATTTTTAAAAAAATTTTTTTTCAACGTTTTTATTTATTTTTGGGACAGAGAGAGACAGAGCATGAACGGGGGAGGGGCAGAGAGAGAGGGAGACACAGAATCGGAAACAGGCTCCAGGCTCTGAGCCATCAGCCCAGATTGTGACCTGGCTGAAGTCGGACGCTTAACCGACTGCGCCACCCAGGCGCCCCCAAAACAGTATATTTTAAATAAGTTTCTTTCATAAAGCAAATATTAGAAATCCAACCTCAATATTTTAAGACTGTTCATAAGACCCAGATCCCTGGGCACAAATTCCCAGAAATGATATCCACAAATAACTTGAAAGATGAGAAAACTTAAATAGAATGTGGCTGGTCTATTAGTCTTCTGGAAGCCGATAATACAGTACCAGGTTATATATGTCAATGAGGCTCCTGAAGGCTTCTAGTAACAACCCTCTTTGGATAAGGTCCAAGACAGACTAATCTTATATTAAACTGCTTTCTGTATCAAATTAAGTAATAGGAGTAACTTTAATGTGACTGTACCAGTGAAGAGTTTCTGATAAACATTTTAATAAGTGGGTATCAGGCTAGGTTTTATTAAAAAACAAAATACACACTGAATACCTCATTTAGCTCCTCTCACCTAGAATGCTTTCACCTTTTCTTAATCTTCCCTATTACCTTCACTTGCCACCTGTGAGAAAAGGGCCTTTTCCATAATTCATTTGGCTCTTAGCATATGTTGCCTTGCACTGATATTAATCTCTTCATTAGTGAAAGCTTCATTTCCCCAGCTAGAGGGAACATAACTTTTTCTGTCAACCCCAGGACTTAGTGTAGTATGCTCTATTATTTAGTAAGCCGTCAATAAACTTTTGTTGAAAAACTAAAAATTAAAAGGCATGAAGGTAACCATTAAAAAAAAACCCACCTTCTTGCGGGGAGAGAGGGAATGTCAAATTATAAGAAGTTTTTGTAACTTAAAAAATTAGGTGTCTTTAAGTAGTTAAAGAGCTCTGGGTTCAGACTATCTGGATTACACTTTATCTCTGCTAATAACCAGTTGTGTGACCTTGGGCAAGCAGTTCAAGCTGTAATGGTCTCAGTTTTCTCCTCTGTGTCATGGGAATAACAACCTAAACATCACAGAATGGCTGAGAGGTGACTCTTTTTCCCTCCTCTCCTTTCTTCGTTTCAAATATTTGAGCACATTCAATGTACCAGGCATTGTTCCAAATACAAGGGTTTAGAAACAAATAAGTTTCTTTCCTCATGAGGCTTATATTTGTCATGGGAGAGACCAATAATGAACATGTACATAAACAATATCAAGAAAAATAGAGCAGGTAGAAGGCTAGAAAGGAGAACAGGAGCTATTTCAAATGGGATGATCAGGGGAAAACTCTCTGACATGCAGAATCCAGCAGACAGAAGAATCATGTGAAGGATCAAGCCAAGAAAATTTAGGAGATGATACATGTGCTAGAACAGGGTAAGGAAGCACTAAAAGCACTTAATAAATGACAGACTTCATAAATGACAGACTTAGTACTAGAGTGTTAATTTAGTAGTAGTAGTAGTAGTAGTAGTAGTAGTAGTAGAGACGTGGAAGTTGGCTAAAACGTTTGGATATAACCTCAATTTCTGGCCGTATCATTTAAGGCTGGCAACCTTTTAGGAGTTTAGCCACACAGTAACTAGCTTTAGCTCACACCTTTTGGGGCATCACCTGTGGTGTGGCAGGGCTGTGGGAATGACTGGAAGAGGGGACAGGACTACGCACATCTTTGAGAAGGCACAAAAGGTCCAGCTGACTTTTATCACCCCCAAGACGCTGGACTCCACCCTGGCTCACTGAATGCTGCAGGCTGAGTGGGGAAGTAGTGTTTCATGGCCTCCCATCCTCCAGTGACTCAAGAGATGGGAGGTCCTGCCACTTCCTAATGGGTGCCTTGTAACGCAAACTCCCCAAAATAGTAGTTGTGTGGTAAAAATCATGTTATAAAGCAAATGCATTTTAGCTTAGTGTCTGTAAATCTACAGACACTTTGTTTTGATCATCAATATCTGGAATGACCTTGTGAGGAAGGTCACAAAGGCTAATTTTTTATTTAAATGGTTGTTGAAAAGGCCAGAGGAGCTGTTCTGGTGGAAGAAGTAGTAATCACAGCAGTAACAGAAGCTTACATTTATGGCACCCTGTGCTAAGCACTTCACATGGGTTACCTCATTTAACTATCATAACTATAAGAAACAGTGCTATTATTCTCATTGTACAGTTGAGAAACTAAGGCTAAATAACTTGATCAAGGTCACATAACTAGTTGGTGGTGGAAATGGGATGCAGTTCACGAACCGTGATCTAGTCATTACCTCCTAGTCAAATAAATTCTTTACCCACACCTGCCAACTAACAGATTATTTTTTTCCTCCTTCCCATCCATTTACTAGAAATAATAAATGTTCTTGGTATTGTTCTTATTCTGCATTTTAATGCTTATTCATTCAATACAATGTGGCTTTTTTTTTTTTTTTGGTAGAGAAGATGCCATAAATATTATCTCGGTCTTCTGGCATTATCTTGAGCTAGATTACAAATGATATTTTCAGAAGCTTACACATTTGAAAAAGTTTTTAAAGAATTATAAATGTCATATCCTGAAAACTTTTATCAATGAATTAAAAAATATAAAGTTTTTAGAAAACCTGGCTATTCTTTCATTTAAGCCTGAGAACAACCTGAGTAGTAAATTACCATTTTAGAACTGTTCTTTATTAATTGTGTAGCAATTGTTGTTGCAAAGAACTAAAATGGTTTCTGCAAATTTGGCTAAACCCTAACTACTATGTAATCTACTACATAGACTATTGCCTTATGCTCGCTTCAAGTGTAACAAACGTGGGTAGTCAAACCTACTTTAAACGAATGGCAAGAAATAATAACTCCAACAAAGCTAAAGCTACTGGAAGCTTTCTTATTTTAACAGGACTGAGAAAGGACTATAATTCGAAGTATACCAGATTAATAGGGCAGAATACAGACTCTGAAGTCACTGTTTGCTGTCCATTTTAATTCTAGAATTCTTATTGACTCTAATTAAAATTCTGTAGATGGAAGAGTTGTATGTTTCTAAGGAACTTGCAGCGAATGCTGTCTGCCAGCCATCTCCAAACACCCCATAACCACACACAACTTGCCTGTCAGGAGAGCTAATGCAGACATCGCAGGGCACACCACATTTGTCACTGTGGCTAATATCAGAGATACGCAGCTCTTTTTTCTTAGCACACAAAAGCAAGATATGTAATTCAATGCTCAATTTACCCTTGTCTCGCAGGAGATTTTTCCCCGCTAATTGATAGAAATTAAGCCATTAATCAAGCCACTAGCCATCATTCAAACCAGAGAAGATGAATACAAACTTTCATCATAACCACCTTCCCCATTTTAGTGTTCATTAGCATTAATTTTTAATGCAATTATGCTATTCTTTTACGCTGAGCTCATAAATTACTGCTCTTTTGTTGCTGGCTGGCCTTGTAAAATCCAAACTAATGCTTTGTGCTCTGATCTTAAAGGCAATTACTAGGTTCTTCTTTTATATCTTTGCATCCCCAGTAACCTTTATATATAACGAATACCCATGGCTGCCTATGCCTGTTTGTTTTTTTAATGTCTCTATATAAACCTTTGTGAACATATAAATGTAGTCAAATGTATCTACAATAAACATAGATATGTATACACACACACCACATACATTATAAAATACAGATGTTAATATAAAAATAAGATGTCACAAATTCATATTATAGTTCAGGTTCAAATATAATGGTATTATTATGGTTTCTCATGATTAAAATGTAATGCATCATTGTACTAAAGTTATAATTTGGTAACAAATTAGAGAAAGAAAATAGGAATATTAATAACAGTTGGCTAGTATACACATATGTAAGAGTCCAACAACTACTAGAAATAGAATGAATAACTATGGCATATAAAAATCCCTTAGTTCTTTACCTCGGGTTAATGTTTTATATTTAAATCCTTATTTAAAAACATTGTGTCAAAACCTGAAAAGTAATGAGATGAAAATGGAATGAAAATGAAAATGAAGAGTACTGAAAATGAAGATCAGAAGAACCGTTTATCCAAAAGTGTGTTTACAAGTACATGTAAGGACTCCACAGTCTTATACTGTGTGGAAGCAGCAGTTTATACGAAGATGACTGTAGTAAAAAGACAGATTTTCCAGAAATAAATACTGAACCCAAAGGCAGCAATCCACTCCTTCCTCCAACCCAGAGAAAGTCAAAAGATGTACTCTCTTTATAGTCCCCCAATAAGCATTGGTTATGTTCACTCCTAGGTGCAGAGGAGATAAAAAACAAACAAACAAACAAACAAACAAACAACCCTGCAACTCTCTCCCTCTATCAACCCAGTAATGCCTTTGCCTTTGTTTGTAAGTTGTTATGTTCTGGCCACCCACTAGCTAGACAAAGGGTACCTATGTGGCATTAAGATATGAAATAAAACTGGGGAAAAGGAAACTTACTGGGAAAATGTCAGTAACACTGGTGTTGGGGCCAGCCCCGTCACCTCTGGCAGTTGCACAGCTGCTGCCTACCCTTAACACCATGATACTGGGGAAGGGAGTACAGGGTATATTCAGGAATCTTCTAACAACAACAACAACAACAACAACAACAACAAAGCTTTGAATCATTAACATAAGATATCTTCTGTTTCCTCTCATGGTTCATTCTCTATTAGATTTCATCTTAAAAAAATTTTTTTTAACATTTATTTATTTTTGAGACAGAGAGAGCGAGAGCATGAACGGGAGGGTCAGAGAAAGAGGGAGACACAGAATCTGAAACAGGCTCCAGGCTCTGAGCTGTCAGCACAGAGCCTGACGCGGGGCTCGAACCCAAGGACTGTGAGATCATGACCTGAGTCAGTCGGACGCTTAACCGACTGAGCCACCCAGGCGCCCCAAGAATTCTTATTTATAAGGAATTATGAGCTGACTGTGGGTAGGCACAGGGATTTATTTTGTTTACAAAGTGCAATTGTTATTTTATTTGATTCTCAAAGAGACATAATTTTTGGTAATAAATAATATCCCCATTTTTCAAATACAGTATCTGATACTCTCAAAGTTTAAGAGGACCCAAAAGAGGCAGAGTTGGAATATGAAACAAGTCGTTGCACGTCAAATTCTGTATATTTCTCAATGTAACAGGTGTCTCCTAAGCTTTTGAATCTGATAACTACATGGCTGTTTAAGCTTATTTCATATGCTTATCAAATTTATATAAAATTTTGATCTTTTAAACAGAGATGGGGTAGGGAGGATGTTAGAAGACATTAATTTCTTTTTCTTAAAAGCAGAGTATTTTGCTATATTAATGAAGTGCAGCATATAAAACTATAACATTTAAAGAAACCCAGTATGGGTTAGTCTGCATTTTCTAGAATTTCATACAAATGGTATACTCTTTCATGGCTGATGTCTTTCACTCAACATGTTTTTGTAATAGCTCCTTGTTGTTGGGTAGATCTATTGTTCCTTTTATTATTGGTAGAATTCTGTTACATGAATATCCACAATTTGTTTATCCATTCACCTGCTGATAGACATTTGGGTTGTTTCTAATTTCTGACTTAAAAAAAAGTTTTTTAAAAATGTTTACTTATTTTTGAGAGACAGAGAGACAGATTGCGAGCAGGGGAGGAGGCAGAGAGAGAGAGGGAGACACAGAATCTGAAGGAGGCTCCAGGCTCTGAGCTCTCAGCACAGAGCCGGAAGCAGGCCTGGAACTCACGAACCACAAGATGATGACCTGAGCTGAAGTCGTACACTTAACTGACAGCCACCCAGGCACCCCTCCAGTTTCTGGCTTTTGAGAATAAAGTTACTATAACATTTATGTAATGTCTTTGTGTATTTCCCTTCTCTTGGGTACATATGTAATATTGGAATGGCTGGATTATACAGTAAGTTTGTATTTCTCTGATGACTAATGATATTGAGCATTTTTAGTGCTCTATTAACCATTCACTTCTTTTTTAAATTGTGTCGCAAATCTTTTGGTCATTATTTAATTAGGTTGTCTGTATTCTTCTCACTGAGTTTCAAAAACTTTATATCTGTTCTGGATATATCCTTTGTCAATATGTATTGCCAGTATTTTCTCCCATTCTGTGACTTGCCTTTTCTTTAACACATTTTTTTGATGTTTATTTACTTTTGAGAGAGAGAGAGAAAGAACGAGCCAGTGGGGAGGGGATGATAGAGGGGGCCTGAAGATCCAAAGCGGGCTCAGTGCTGATAGCAGGGAACCCAGTTTGGGGCTTGAACTCATGAACTGTGAGACCATGACCTGAGCTGAGGCAGACGATCAACCAACCGAGTCACCCAGGCGCCCCACTCTGCCTTTCTGTTCTTTATGGTGTCTTTCAAAGAGCAAAACTTTTAAATTAAAAAAAAAGTCCAATTTATTATTTTTAAAATTTTGTGCTTTTTTGTGTCTATCAAAAAAATATTTGCCTACCTCAAGGCTGCAAACATTTTCTTCTAGCTGTATAATACATTTCAAGCTAATTTTTATGTATTGTGTGAAATAAGTGTCATTACTTATTTTCCCCATAAGGATATTCAGTTTTTTCAGCATTATTTATTAAAAAGACTTTCCTTTTCCCACTGTATTGTTTGGTAGTTTTGTTGAAAATTAATTGGCCATATATGTGAAAGTTAATTTCTATCTCTCTAAGTCTGTTCCATGTATCTATATGTTTATCTTTATAGTACACAGTCTTAATTACTGTAATTTTATAGTGAATCTCAAAATTAGGGAGTGTAAATCATCTTTGTTCTTTTAATATTTTAAAAGTTTATTTATTTATTTTGAAAGAGAGAGACAGAGAGAGAGCACTGGAGGGGCAGAGAAAGAGGGAGAGAGAGAGAATCCCAAGCAGGCTCCACACTGTCAGAGCAGAGCCAGATGTAGGGCTCAAACCCACAAGCTGTGAGATCATGACCTGAACTGAAATCAAGAGTCAGACACTTAACTGGCTGAGCCACCCAGGTGCCTGCCCCTAAAACTGATTCTTAGTAGAAACTTTGTTCCTAACACTTAAGTTGAATTTTAGCATTAGGATGCAAAGTATAATATATAATGAAATTCACTTTCAGGAATAAGTTGAAATACAAATGATTAATAAAATTAGACCCTCTCCAAATATTAACTTGTTAGGTACAGCACTTAAAATAAAAAAAAAAAAAAACAAAAAACAACAACGATCAATTACTTAAATCAACTTTAAAAATAGTTTTTGTGGAGGCACCTGGGTGGCTCAATTGGTTAAGCATCCGACTCTTGATGATTGTTGATACCGGCTCAGGTTATGATCTCACAGTTCGAGAGACTGAGCCCCTGTTGGGCTCCGTGCTGAGCATGGAGCCTGCTTGGGATTCCCTCTCTCCCTCTCCCACTGTTCTCCCTCTCCCTCTCTCTCTCCCCCTGACCCTACTTGCATACACTCTTTCCCTCTAAAATTTAAAAAAAAAAAATTAAAAAAAAAATAAATAAAAGAGTTCGGGGGAACTGGTCAAGTTGTAAACATGTTATTTATCACCAAGAGATACTGTTATGTTAAATTTTTATTTCTTCTGATTTTAGAGTAAAAAATTGAGCCACATTCATATTACTTTATAAAGAAGTTGCCACATAAGAAGATAATGGTTTAAATGACTAAATATTGATGGCAGGTTTTTTTTTTTCTTTAGTTTAAGAATGTAGCCTGGAAAATGTATTCAGGCATAACTGATGAAAGAAAATCAGAAAGGAGAATAAGGGATGACAGATTAATAGAAAGGGCAAATTTCCAGGGACTTATAAAGAAACAAGAACCAAGGGTGAGTACATATGTTTAAGAATCTGAACTATTTGGAGAAATTCTACCTGTTCAGGGAAAATAACTGGGGCATCTACATCCAAATCGAATGAATAATCTCTTACTCCTCAAACTATCATTTAAGAAGCAATATATATATATACACATCCTAAACTGAATTCTGATGTCTGTAATTATAATCTCCTTTCTGTTTGTTCCACCATTTTGTCAACACTTGCTTCTCATTACAGTCTTTCTCTTCAAATAAATGCAAAGAAGATTCTTGTCTTTTAATCAAGAAAAGCCCTAAATGGCACATTATTATATTATTAAAGTATAGGTAATAATAAATCTATATTACTAAACTCTCTCTGTTTCTGTATGTTCCAATACAGTTGGTCAAGCTGCACATAATGAAATACATATGATTCTTATTTGGTTTAGATTATTGCTAAATTTGGACAGGTTTAAAATCTTCAAAATGCTATGATAATTATATGATAGTAAGTCAGAGCTATGAGTTATATGCACAGCTGTGTATTTTTTTTTTTCAATTAAAATATTCTGGTGAGATAGCCTAATGATTTGGTGTTCTAAATTGTATTTTAAGAAAAATATTTAAGTTGAAAATCTCACATGAGTAGCAATCATAACCTTTATAAAAATGGAGAAAAGTTTCCACATTTTAACTGGTTTCCAGTACACTATGATTTCTTTTTTTTTTTTTTTTTTTAATTTTTTTTTTTTTTCAACGTTTATTTATTTTTGGGACAGAGAGAGGCAGAGCATGAACGGGGGAGGGGCAGAGAGAGAGGGAGACACAGAATCGGAAACAGGCTCCAGGCTCTGAGCCATCAGCCCAGAGCCTGACGCGGGGCTCGAACTCCCGGACCGCGAGATCGTGACCTGGCTGAAGTCGGACGCTTAACCGACTGCGCCACCCAGGCGCCCCCAGTACACTATGATTTCAATAAAGCATATCATACCTAACTCCCACATTCGCCACATTGAGCATAAATGCAGCCATTAAGATAAGATGAAAAGCAGAGGATGACAAAGCAATAAAGGAATCAACAAATGGGAAATGCGACATATATTTTAGCCCATTCCTCTGTGACTTTGACAGAAATCCGCTACAGGAACAAAGCAATATTAATGCTAAATATTCAGGGCTGCCTGGGTGGCTCAGTTGGTTAGTCAGTCATCTGACTCTTGATCTTGGCTCAGGTTATGATCTCACAGTTTGTGGGATTGAGCCCTGCATCCAGATCTGTGCTGATGGTGTGGAGCATGCTTGGGATTCTCTCTCTTCCTCTCTCTTTCTAGCCCTCCTCTGCTCATAGCCTCTCTCTCTCAAAATAAATAAACTTAAAAAATATTAACCATTCATTTGCTTTTAATAGTGTTTTTTCATGACAAGCACAATGTTTTAAGTTATAAAGTTGCAAAATAATAGGCAAGTCCAGCTCTACTTATAGGTGAAGTGACT
The DNA here is from genome assembly GCF_016509475.1 of Prionailurus bengalensis. Lineage (NCBI taxonomy): Eukaryota > Metazoa > Chordata > Mammalia > Carnivora > Felidae > Prionailurus > Prionailurus bengalensis. The sequence continues at coordinate 107,172,671 of NC_057350.1, forward strand.
ATTAAAATTAGCACTCCAAGTTCTAGCTTCACAACTATATTATCTTAGTCAAGCCTTCCCATTACATTTCTATCTTCTCTTCCAAATTAAGATATGGTACCTATTAAAATACAAATATGATCTCTGGATGGAAGAAACACTTTAGGAGAGACAAGTTTATTGTTCTATAGAAGAGAACAGTGCCCTGCAGGGCTGATAAATTTGGAGAAAGGAAAAATCCAGGAGATAAGGAATTGATGGGAAGATCATGATTGTTTGGGAGCTAAACCTTGGGAATAAGGTAAGACAGGAGGTCCTGAAGATGGGTGCAAAGGTTGCAGGACAAGAAAGTGAGATGGTGACAGAACATTTATAATAGTTCTGAGCTTCACATGCAAATCTTCCAATTACAGCCCAGCATGGAAGGGCAGGGGCTCTAGGACAGATCTCTAACCACAGGAATATGATTTGTGAGTTATTTATTCCTTATACATTTTAATTCGTATGGATCCATACCAACTACCAATGTGCGATGAGTGTTCCAAAGATCTCTGATCTTTGGGAGAGGGGAGATGGCAGTGTTAGTGACAATCATTGTGTAGTATCTCAAGATATGGGAAGAAAAATCTCTAATGGGTCCATACAAGTAAGGAAATTTATAAGCCTCTTAAGGTATATTTGCCAGTCTGTAGCATCTGTAACTGGAATAGCCAGGGCATATTTCTTATGTTGGATATAAGTAAACTTTAAGTAAAATGCTTAAGAATAAAATTCGAACTCATGAACACTAAGATTGAGTAAAAATATAAACTTTATATGCATAAACACTTCCAGGCCTACTGAAACTCATTTAATAATCACACAACTGATACTGTGTTAAGACTAAATAACAATATTAGAGCTAAAAATGAACCTTGAAAATGAAACCATTACAAGTCCACAATTAATTTAAAACATTTCAAGAAGAGTTTTTATGGGCTGACTCAGGGCTTGATCCTGGCAGCCAGATGGATGTAGGAGGTCAATAATCCAGAAACAATGAGACAGTGATTAGTCAGTAAAACAAATCCCTGGAAGCAATTACTGTTCAACACGTCAGAAAGCCATTTGACCAAAATAATCAGAATATGGATTGCGAAGTTTCAGTGTCTCCCTGCTATCCCCTTTCTAAAACTCTTCTTTAGTAAACATACTATAAAGCCAGTTACTACTTCAAACAACAATTACTCACTGCTAAAAGTCTGTTCAAAAATGATGACTGAAGAAAGGTCCCTCTACACAAGCCAAGTTTACATGTTCCTACATTCTTTATGTCTATCCAGTCAGACATACTGCAAAGGTGTAAGCTCTAAGAAAATCTCATCTGGTCCAAAAGATTATCAATCATCCTTAAGTTTTTCTACAAAACAGCAATGGGACAAACATGCATGAGTCAAGGAACCAAATGTTATGTTTGGTCTACAAATACGGTATTTGGATCACACTAAGCATTCACAAGGAATCTAGTAGGTACCTGTTGAATGGTCTGCTGAGCTCAGGCCACTGTTGCTATAGAATGTGGTATTCCTGCATTAGGGAAGGAAGCTCCTTAAAGATTTTTTCTTCTCTTTTTTTTTTAATTTGGGAAAATGTCAGAGACTTGTTTATTGCCCTCAAGAATTTCTAGGTAGTACTTAAAAGATACTTTCCATTGTCCTTGAAAATACTAAATGAAAGGACGTGTCCTTGAAGCTCCTTCGTAGGAGCAGGATTACACTTCCATTTCTACTCCTGCTCATCATTCAATAAAGTGATCACTTCCTCAATCCTGAAACTTTCTTCATTTGGCTTTAATGACACCATATACTCCTCGTTGGGCACAATTCTTCATTTTCCTACAGTGGCCCCTCTAACTGTTAGGGTGCCCCAATGTTCAGATTGGACCCCTTCCTTTTTTCTATCTTGATTTTTTCTCTAGATGACCCACCTACATGCTAACGACCTTCAAATCTTTAGGTCTAGTCTTGACATCTTTACCAAACTCCAGACCTTGATTTTTCTCTCTTATCCCCTAAATTGAAACTATCACTTTTCATTGGCTTCCTATCACATTTAAAATAAAATTCAAACTCCATACGTTTACTTAAAAACCCTACATAATCTGGCTCCTACTAAGTTTTTCAATCAAATTCTAACCCTTGCCCTAGCTGCACATGGCCTTCTTTGTGGTTCTTAAGCATTCTAAACTTGCTTCCCCCTTAGGATACTTATGGAAGCTGTTCCTTCCCCCTAGAATGCTCTTTTTGTACCAAGTCCCTTTTTGTTCAGATTTAATTTAGATGGCAGCTGCTCAGGGAGGCCTTTCCAGAGCACTCAGTCAAAAGCAGTCACTAGTCACTCTCTAGCACATCAAGAGAGACTAGAGAAATGAGTTAATTGTGAGGTTATTATGGGAATTTAGGCACAAGATGATGACTATCCTGATCAGGTGGGAACTGAGAGTCAAGTTTCAAACACAATGACTTTGACATGCTTGTATGTTAAAAAAAAAAGTCATCTCCAAGTCTGGAGTTCAGAAGAGAAAGTCTGGGATATAAATTTGGAAGTAATAAGCATACACAAAGCATTTACTCCAGTCGAAAGTGACAAATTCACCTAAGAAGTTATAGAGAGAAAAGAAGTGAATTCCAGTGAATGCCAATACTTGCAGATTGGGTAGGAAGAAGAGAAAGGGCTAGCCAGGACTGGCAGGAAAATCAGTATTACGTCATATAAAGTGAAAAGGAATTTCAAGAAGACTAGTATGGTGAGTTGTGCTGAATGCTGCTGCAAGGTTAAATATGATGAGAAAAATTCCACTAGATTTGGCAAATGAGAAAGTATTGGTGATTTTGAAAAAAAAGGAGTTATAAGAAAGTAATGTGGTAAATCACAATTGGAAAAGATGATGGTTAAATAAAAACTCCTATTTCCTAGACAATGGAGGATCAGGTTATTTAAATGAGACTTCTGCTGAGCACAACAAATTATACAGGACAGAATATTAAAAAAAAATCAAATTACATATATTGTTGAGATCATATGAGGTAAGGAATCCACAAAGACCAAACATGAAGTGAACAGTTCTAGCAGTCCTCTAACTCATAAGGAAATTGAATCATTTGCAAAAAACTTTTCTGTAAACACTAGGTTCATAGAGTTGTACAGCAAAATTCTACCAAACTTTCAAGAACAAGATAATTGTGTTCCTAACTCATTTCCTTACTTTCTAACTCATTCATTCTCTTCCTAACTTCCCAACTCAAACTGACTTCCTAACTCATTTTATTAGGCTAGCACAAATCTACTTTCAAAACTAGTCAAGAACAGTACTAAAAGGGAAAAATTATAGAAATAAATCATGAATGCAGATGCAAAAAGGGTAAAAAAGTAAACACACACACACACACACACAGTACACAAACACATACATACCCACATATAACTCATATACAAACAAATGAAATCCAGGAGTGTAAAAAAAGATAATACATCATAATTAAGTTGAAGTAATTCTAGGACCGCAGGTTTGGTTCAACATTAGAAGATATGTTAGTGTAATTCATAAAATTGTCTGATTAAAGGAGAAAAACTAAACTAAAAAACTAAAGTCTTCAACAAAATTCAACATTTATTTGAGATTAGAAACAAACTTAGGGAAGGAAGGAAACATCTATAACGTGAAAAAGGGATGTACTCCTCCTTCCCCAAAACTAAACCAAATTGAAAATGGTAAGGCAAATATCATACTGAATGGTACAATGTTAAAAAATAATCTTTATGCCCACAAACAGGGTAATTATGCTAGCTAGCTATCATCATTTCTATTAGGTACTGGTGGTCCTAATCAGTGCCATAACATTAAAGAAAGGAAACAGATGACATAACAATTAGGAAGAAACATAAAGGTGACTATAAATAGATAAAACGTAGAGAAAACCCAAAAGTATCTATGGATAATTTATTTGTTATATACAAAACCAATATTTAAGAGTCAGCTGCATTTGTGTACATCAGCCATGAGCAGAAAATATAATTTAAAACAAGATACCATTTTAGTGGCATAAAAATATAAAGTACCTCAGCATAAATCCAACAAGTGATATGCTAGTCCATTAGAGAGAATATCGTGAAAGTTTAGAAGACCTAAGTAAGCATGCAGAGTTATACACTGCATAACTGCGTAAGATAAGAAGATACAGTGCACGCCTGCCCTGGGCTCCTGGGAGTGTGTGGAAGGCACTGCTGGAAGGCCAAAGTGTGGAGGCTTCCGGACAGCGTGGTCTGTGTGCGGTCTCTGAGTTTTCGAGTTTCCCGTTTTCCAGGTAAAATATGGCTAAAAGCCTATGGAGTAAATGGAAAAGGAAGATGCGTGCTGAAAAGAGGGAAAAAAAAGAATGCCCCAAAGGAACTCATCAGACTTAAAAGTATTCTTAAAATAGATAGTGGTATTTTAATGACAGATGTTCCAGAGATATCAACTGTGGTGGTACCCAAATATTGTCAAAACTCAATGCATGGTGCCAGATGAAAAAGATAACATGAAAAGGGAGACTGATATTAACAGAAACCAAAAGAGTCTTCTAGACCAGCATGGACAGTAGTGCCCCATACGGATGAACCGGAGACGAAGGAAAAGGACAAGGCTGAAGGCAAAGTGAGAAAAATGGAAGGGGAAATGCAAAACAAAGGCAGCAAAGGCAATGAAGGGTTTGGCCTGTTAGACTCTTAAAAACTCGAAAAATCCTACATGGGACAGGTCTTTGATTAGAATGTATACATGGATTTCAACTTCCACCAAATGAAAACTTTGTTTCCAGAATTAATTTGGCCTCTTTCTTCAATTCAAACCCAACTTAACTCCTAAAATTTGTTTTGGGAGCTTGATAAAATATTTTCTTATCTTTTTTTTTTTTAAATATTTTCTTTGATAAATGAAAGTTACACTGATATTTTAATTGGATGGTGTCCAATGTGCAGGGATTCTCAGACATCAAAGCTCTATCAAGTGTTATTTGGTTGAAATTGCTTGGTCTTAGTAAAGAAAAAAAAAAGATATTATACTGACACATTCAAGCTAATTCAGGTTTAAGGAAAACTTTTACACAATTTAAAATATAATGTCAGTGGATCTTATAAGCACCACTTGTTTGGAGTTTTGATTTTGTTTAATTCAGAATAAAAGATGTTTTGTCTAGATCTTGAAAAAAAAGATAAGAAGGTACAATATCATAAAGATACCATTTCTTACCAAATCTATAGATTCAACGTAATTTCAGTAAAAATCCCAGCATAACAATTGATCAGTCTATTCACTTATTAATTTAGTAAATCTCAAAAAATTCATTCTTAAATGTATATGGAAAAGCAAAGATTAAACATAACCAAAATGTTCATATAGAGAAAAATGAGGTGGGTGACTTATCTTACCAGATATCAAGACTTATTATATGGCTAGTAATACACACACTATTAGTGTAGGGATAATGAAGTTGACTAAGCAGGACATACAGCAGGACAGAGAGGCCAGAAATATTCTACACATATTGAGAAGCCTGGTTGATGAAGGCGCTGGCATTGCAGTTCAATAAAAAGAGACAGTTTCAATAAATGATGTTGGAATAAACAGTACTCCAAACGAAAAAAATTAGACCCCTATAGTGCACCATATACAAAAATCAATTCCTGGTGGATTAAAGCTCTGTGAAAGGCAACATTTTTAGAAGACAATGTAGGAGAATATGCTTATGACCTTGAATTAGGGAAGAATTTATAAAACAGGACCAAAAAAGTATAAGACATAAAAGGATTGATAAATTCATATACATAAAACGTTAAGACCTACTGAGAAGGTATCTATAATAACACATTAGGTGACAAAAAAAATTGAAAATGCTAAAACCAGTAGAAAAATACATTAAAAACTTGAATAGGCATGTCACAGATGAAGAAATACCAATGACCAATACATACGTTAGAAGAAACTCAACTTCATTAATAATCTTGGAAATGCCCATTCAAACCAAGATCAGATACCATTTTACAGTCAGCACATTGTGGCAATAACACCACACACTGGCAAAAGTGAAGAAGTGTGGAAATGCCAAGTATAGCAAGGATGTAAAGCAATCAGAAATGCCATACAATACTTTTGTGAGTAAAGACTGGCACCGACCACTTTGGAAACAATTGGGCACCATTTGGTAGAACTGAAGACGTGTCTCCCTTATATCTCAGCAATTCTACTAGACATATAGGCCCTAGAAAAACTCTTCTATATGTGCACCGGAAGAGAGAAACTATGTATATTTCAGCAATGTTTCTGACTGCAAAAAATCTGAAACAATCCAAATGTCTGTCAATAGGAGAATGAATACATTTGGGTATATTCAGAAAACAGAATAGTTCCTAACAGTTAAAATGAATTAACTACATCTATAAGGATTATGATAGAAGTATACCATAATGTTGAACAGAAAAAGAAAGCAAGTGATAAAAAAAAAATCACACACTATTTTTTTCATTTATAAAAGGTTAAAAAGTATCGAAACATAAGTGTTATATTATTGGGGATATACACAAATACAGTGAAACACACAGAGCGGCACGAGAATAACAGGCACAAAATTCAGGATATCTTAGATAAGGCTGGAGAACACTGCAAGAAAGGGTTTCACTGTTCCATATCGCAAGTTGGGAGATGTGTGCAGGTGTCTGTATTACTGCTATTTTTATACCTTTCTTTTTTATTTAAAATCTTTGTTTATTTTTGAGAGAGAGACAGACAGTGAGAGACAGAATGTGAGCAGGGGAGGAATAGAGAGAGAGAGGGAGACACAGAATCCGAAGCAGGTTCCAGGGTCTGAGCTGTCAGAACACAGCCTGATGTGGGGCTCGAACTCACAGACCATGAGTTCTTGACCTGAGCCAAAGTCTGACGCTCAACTGACTGAGCCACCCAGGCGCCCCCAAAATATAGTCTTCTTAACCTATTATGAAAATTAAGTCAGTGTGGTGTACAGGTGAGAACAGGGTGACCAAATGAACATGAGGTGAATGTTACCTCACACATGATGTTTGTGCCTAGAAAAAGTTAGAGTTAAAAATCAGGTAGAATGGTGTCACCATAGTTACTTACTCCAAGAAGCCTTCCTAGATCCTTTTAGTAATAATATCTTCTATGCTACACGGACTCTAGGAAAAGAGTCTAACCCAACCTTTGCTAAAAGCATCCGCAGGCACTGATAGCAATTAAAGATGACCCCTACCAGCTTCTTCCTAGCCTGTGGTGTACAGTCAATGAGAAAAGATTGATCTTTTTTCAGTTAAATGTCACTGACCCATAGTGGGGGGAAAAAAAGATAAACATTATAAGTGAGCAAACCATATGTTTACAGATATGGAAAAGTGAATATATCTGGAGAGAAATGTAAAATATTCCACTTATATGTATTTTAAAAGAAGAGGGAAACAACATGATTTAACTATAACAAACATAACAGACCTCAGATACATATATTGTGGCCAGTTGAAGAAGAAAAATGGGAGTTAGGGGAGAAATAGATACAAAGACAGAGTGGGAACAAATGTGACATAAAGAGACTCGCACAAAAGGCATGAAAAAACAGGAAGGAGAAACAAAAAGAAAAGGATGAGAAAGACAAGAAAAACAAATCAGATGGGGAGAGATAGGGAAGATCTTATGCTCTGTGACAGGGTATCAGAGAGTCCCCATGGGACAGTAGTGTCAGGGGACCCAACACTCCCCACCCCCCTCCTGCTTTCTCTCTTCTCATCCCTATTTTGGCACTCTCCCTTGTTGAAGATGGGGATAGCCTAGTTAGAGCCTTGAGGTTGGCTACAGCTGTCAGGCAAACAAACAGCAAACTTTATTTGAAGCAAAGAATATTTAAAAAAGAAGAAACCAAAGAAAACAAAATAAAAAACAAGAAACAAACCAACACAAAAATCCTAATGACTCAGACTAAAAATTGATTAAAAGAATTCTTATAAAAAGGTTTTGCCTAAAATTTGGAAACTAGCATTCTTGAAATCCTTACCCTGCCCCCTCTTCTTTCTGAATAGAGAACAATCCTAATCCTGCTACAAAGCAAGAACTGTCACATTTTATTTCATATGCAAGAAAAGCCATTAGTCTTATCAAGCAACATTACTCTTTTGTGGACTTTCAAGGTCTGCTACTACAGCAACATACTTTATTTAGAACAGACATTCTTAGTATTACCTGTAAAAAATCTGCTCTGTACGTAAATCTCTAGCCCTAACAAATTTCTGGAGGGCTTTTCTTTGTTAAGGAAAGGTTTGTAAATCTGCATGATAAAGCCTCTTTCTTACATCAGTCACTTGATTTCAGCCAAACTAAACTTCACTGAGTTCTCAATTACTTGAGGAGCCCAGTTCTTTTCTCAAGGTTTCACAAATGTGGTGCTCTCTACCTAGAACAATCCTATCCTTTCCCACTTTCATCTAGAGAACTCTTTTTTGTTCCTTAACATGTAACCCTTAACCTCTTAGAATTTACCTTCTCCAGAAATCTTCCCTTGACCTGTAAGTCTGATGCTGACCCTTCTATGAACTTCTATAGCACACAATACTTTTCAAGTTCTTTCCTCATGCTGGAATGTCTATCATCTAGTCTTCACAAAGTGAATTATACTTCTGCAAAATTCCGCTCAAATGCCACACCCTATGAAGGCTTCCCAAATCCCTATTGATTAGAGTTAATTGTTTCTTGAACCCCAGCATGGCATTTATTTTATCCTCCTTATAGTATACGTTTAAACATTCCTCCCCTGCTAGCTGATATACTACAAAAAAGCCCAGAGATACGTACTCCCATAGTAATTAGCACACAGGAGGAATTCATTAAGTACAAGCTCACTGAGTTAATGGACTAGATGGAATTAATCCTAGGATAGAAGCTGACCTGAGAGCTACAGCACTACCTCTACCAATAGAGGGCTAATCTAGGAATGACAACTCCTAGATGGTACGTGCTTCCAACTGGTTGAAAAGACCACGGATTATAAGCAATGTGAATCTTGTAAGACAAAAGACTGCTTCATAAAAAAGTGCTGCTGTAGCTATATAAAGTCATAAATAAAACAGTATATTATAAAAAATTTCTGGCAAGTGATCTGGTAATAGATTTTGACTGAATTGATTACTCACTGACAGTACTCAACATAGTCCTGCAAATGCATCAACTATGTAATGAACAGCTATTAAGTTTATTGATTTTCTGATTTCCATTGATAGCTAACAGGCCAAAGCTACACATCAATATTTGTGTTAGTAATACCCATGAGCTAACAATTTTGACAAATGAAAACCTCAAAAGTCTAAACAGCGCAAATTAATGGAAATTTGAAGGCCAAACCTCAGAATTTAAATGAAATACATAACAAATGAATCTAATAAACGTAATAACTCAGTGAAGTCAGTGTTGATCACTGTCTTCCTCTAACAAACTTTAAAGGTTTTTTTTTTTATTCTAATGATGGGATCATTTCCTAATAGATATGCTCTTTATTTTCTTCCATGATCAAGATTTTGAAGTTATATACCCTCCAGCTCACACTTGCATAAACTTTATGAAGTGCTCTCACATAGTCAGTCCTTAGAAAATTCCAGTGAGATAGGCATTGTTTTCTTCATGTGCACACAAAGAACTGAAGTTCAGTGTGATTAAGTGATACGGCCAAGGTCACTCAAACAGTAAGCAGAAAGGCCAGTATGTGCATGTAGGTCTTTCAATCGAAAAATAATATAAAGCAGTCCTTCCATTCTTAACACAACTTTTTTTTTTTTTTACTGCATGTTACCTTACATTTGTTGACTATACCAAAACTAATTTCTATAGTACATATTCTATTTTGTACTTTGCTTTTTCATCCCTTCTTAACAAATCCTTTTAATGCCACAGACCCTCTCTTGGGAAAGTATGGTATTTTTCAGAAGACTCAGGCTATCTCAGTGAATACTTTCAGGGGTTCTTGCTACCCTTTTACCATCTTCAAGGTCTATTCCAGTGGTTCTCAAAGTGCGGTTCCCAGACCAAAGCATCACCATCAGCTGGAAATCTGTTAGAAATTCAATTAAGAATCCCCATCTTAGACCTACTGAATCAGACACTCTGGGAATGGTGCTATCAATTTCCAGGTGATTTTGAGGCATACTAGAGTTTGAGGACTACAGGACTATCCGATTCAAATAGAGACCTGAATTCTCAAGTATGCAAAAATGTGGCAAATACATAAAATCAAACTTATGTTCTTATTCATAGGAAGAATAAGTATTCATAAAACAAATTTAAAGTCTCAATTGTACCTCCTAGATATATATTACTAGGAATGTAATACTAATATTTAATAACCAGGGCCAAGCAGTAGGTGAAGGACTAGGGCACAGATACCACAAAAGAACAGATAATTTCTAGATAATTTTTCTTTTTTGTATACTGTGTCTCTATAACATACATATGTGTATGGAGATACATATATATATATACTATATATAACATATAGGTGTATAATTATATTTTGTATTATATTTGAAATTATATTTTGATATTAGAATTACTTTCTTATGATATTGCTTTAAGCCAGGGATCAGCAAACTTTTCCCATAAAGGGCCAGACAGTAATTATGTTAGACACTGCAGACCATACTGTCTCTGTCCTAACTAATAGATTCTGCTGTTATAGCACAAAAGCAGCCACAGACAATATGCAAACAGTGAGTGTGGTTTTTGTTCCAATAGTACTTTATTTACAAAACCAGGTGGTGGGCTGGATTTGGCAGGTTGGCTGTAGTGTAGTGACCCCCCGATTTAAGCTGTCATTAAAACACATTTCCATTACCTGAGCTTCCTAAGCGACTGAGGGCAGTGTGTGCATAATCAGGGACCAAACGTTGCATGAATAATTCACAGTGGAGATACTTCTTTGTAAGAAGAAAGTGTACATAATGCGGTAAGTTAAGATTACGTATATACCTTTAAAGGCATCCAATGAATTAAATTTCAAAAACAGAAGCTTTTTGAGGGGAAAACATCTTAGAAGCACTTGTTCGTACCTAATAAGGTACTATGTATTTAATAATCGTTCACCAATATCTGTGGATTTAATGACTTGTAGTCTTTGTGACAACAGACATATCTACTTTGTGAACTGCTGTTTAGAGACAAGCTTATTCTTTTTTATGGGTACTGAGGCAACATATAAAAAAAATCAAGGGTTTGGGATGTACAAACTGCGTCTGAATCCTGGTTCTGTTCATATTAATAATGTGACTACAAAAAATTGCTCATCCTTTCCAAGACTCAGTTTCCTTACTTGCAAAATGTTACCTACCTTAGCAGATTCTTGTGAGCATTAAACTAAATGAGACAGCACCAACAGGGCAAGATGCTCAGGACATTACAGGTTTCTTTGCCCTGAGTGGGCCATCCTGCTCCTCTGTTTGCTAAGTAAGCCCTGAGAATACATAATATTTCAATTTTTCCCTAACTGTATTCAAGATAAAAGTGAGAATATCATAATATTGAAGTGATACAAAAATTTTGAGAATTCCATTGCTAAACCTTTTAACCTTTCCGCCCCCCCTTTTTTACAACCTCAGGTGTAATTCTCATTCTACTCTTTTTTTTTTATTTTTTTTAAATTTTTTTTTTTCAATGTTCATTTATTTTGGGACAGAGAGAGACAGAGCATGAACGGGGGAGGGGCAGAGAGAGAGGGAGACACAGAATTGGAAACAGTCTCCAGGCTCTGAGCCATCAGCCCAGAGCCCGACGCGGGGCTCGAACTCACAGACCGCGAGATCGTGACCTGGCTGAAGTCGGTCGCTTAACCGACTGCGCCACCCAGGCGCCCCTCATTCTACTCTTTAAAAAAAAATTTTTTTTAACGTTTATTCATTTTTGAGAGACAGAGTGTGAGTAGGGGAGGGGCAGAGAGAGGGAATCACAGAATCTGAAGCAGGCTCCAGGCTCTGAGCTGTCAGCACAGAACCTGATGTGGGGCTCGAACTCACGGACTGTGGACTGCGAGATCGTGACCTGAGCTGAAGTCAGATGCTTAACCGACAGCCACCCAGGCGTCCCCAATTCTCATTCTACTCTTAAATCATTCCTAATATAACTTATTTGGATAGATCAAAAAATCTATTTTCTCTAGTTTGGCTCATCGATGGAGCATCTTTTTAAAAAAGAACAAGTTGTTTTTGAAGCAACTCCAAAAGGAAAGTATAGGCCAAAAAACATTTCTTATTCTCCGCTCAAATTCCTCTTTCCACTTTCCCTCCTCAACAGAAAACAAAGAAGTCCAAACCTCAAAACATGAATATGGGACCCGACTAAAATTGCTTCAAAAGCCTCTACTCCTGAGTTGAGAGAATAAAAGTTTACTGCCACCTCCAAGGCAAGGTTCTCACTCAGCAACTGCTTAGTTGTGAACAGTGACCTACTGCTTCCACTCAGTAGGTGACGATTAGGGCTTCTTGTAGCATTTGTTATTCGGGATTTAACAAGTCTTACTCTACTGCAATCTGCTTCCCAGAATTCCATGACTTTGACGAAGAAGATAAATGAAGGTATATGCTTTTGTAAAACCCCAGAGTCAGGTCAGGAACCAATGAGGAGGGTTAATGAACACAAAATACTAGACTGCCTCTTTATGCCTATTGCTGTAGTAAAGATTATCTTTCCAGAGCAAGTTTTCCTGATAGAAATGGCCACTTTTTCAAGCTGGGTGACATTTAGAACTTCTTTCTCTGACTCAAAGTCTTAGAAACACTTTCCTCTTCTTGGTTTGGCTTTTTCCTCTTCACCACTGCACTTTTCTGGTGAGCTGTGGGTAGTAGGGGTGCTGTTTGAGGTGGGGAGTGGAGGAGATGGGGGAAAATGAATTCTTAGTTATAAAGTAAGACACATTGAGATAGCTGAACTAGATATGATCTTTAAGATTCATCACAGCTCTATCATTTTATGACTTTACTTATTTCTAATGGAAAAGACAGAAAACAAAATGGCACTTAGAAGAGAAAGGAAATGTTAACTTGAAGGGTATCTGAGAACAGAAGTCATTTTACCCAGAACTTACTGGTAATTTATTTATAGGAAAAAAAAGAAAAAAAGAAAGGGAAAATAACAAGAGAACCTCCCCACACCCAGCCTACTTCTGGAGTTGTCCTGGAGCAGAACACATTTGGATCAATTTTCTATACCATCTGCAGCTATCTGGAGAGCATTCTGTAATGAAAATAGCCTATCAGTAGCTTTGGCAGATTTGTTCAAAGCCGTCCAACTGGAATGGGAGTACTATTTGATTGAAAATACATTATGACTTTAAAACTGTCTTATTACTTAACATTGTTAGGAAAGGCTTGTATTAAATAATACAAGTTAGTAGTAAAAAAAACCCTTTATAAACAAATGCTACTGAGATAAGAAAAATTCCCCTCAATATATCAAAACAGTACCCTTATTTTCATATTCTATACAGAAGGCAAACCCCTACTGCCAGGTGTCAAAAGTAGTAAAAGTACTAAAGGTTTTCACTGTTGATATGTTCTGTGATCCTACATGAATATTACACTGAATTACCATCATTTTCATTATTTCTGCACATAATTTGATAATTCAAGATGACAGTATTTCTTCAACATTATGTTGCTATACACTTCAGATGGTTGATCAACTCTATCTAAAATTTTAAGTTAAAGCCCACTTTTAGGAATTGACAATCAGTTAAAAACAATACAATTTTAACAAGGTCAATTACATAGATACTCTTAACATTCTTCATTTGGGATCTAAAGAGCTTATACCCACTCAGGAAATAAACAATCGCACTAAAAACAAATCGAAAAAACAAAAAGCCGAGTACTCCCAAAATCCTGAATAATTTTGAAGTTGACTGGATTATCTGACTCTGAAAGCCAGTTTAAATTTTCATCTTTCCACAAATAGGGTACTATGCATCTATACACTATATATCTACTTACTATAGGGACCTACATTAAGAATGCTTCCCATTTTCTGTATCTGTCAAATTTTTAAAAAAGTCTTCCATGGGCAAAGATGTTTTCAGTGAAAGTGCTGCTATAGCTATTTTTTTTACTTCCTCTAGAGTTCTTGCTTCTGGCCTATTTCCTAGTAGACAACAGGAAATGAGATATCTATTATATAAATCACATTAACCAGGAAAACCATGATAAAATGACCAGTTTCAGTTGACCTTAAAACAGGGAAGAAAAGATAATATTTGAAAAGCAAAAGTTTTATATAATTTAATGTACTGACCTCACTTAAGTATCATAATAATAAATGATGTCTCCACTCCCCCTCCCAAGTTATTAGAGAGGTTTGTCTTCAACTGCTAAAATTACAGTTAGTGAATCTGTTTTATTAAATTAGTGCTCAATGCTGCTGTTAATCTTTGTCCCATTAAGTTATAAAAGTAATGCATTTAATAGCTACAAAATCTTCTCCATCTTAGCTGTACATGTATAATATGAACACTAATCAAGATCACTCAGCAGGTCAGCAGATTAAGATCGGAGTAAGTCTCCAGCTCCTGGGCTTCCGGCAGAAATTTCTCTCTGTTCACCTACACATCTATTCCATGTGATCTTAACCTTGTCCCATACCGTAAGTAAACCTACATATTATGGCGTCTAATGTTTACCTTATCTAAATTAAACAGATACAAATGACAGCTATACTTTATTTGTTAATTCATTCATAATTTGCTTCTAATAAAAATATTACATACAACTACATGGAATGACTATATCTATAAATATACATATAAAACATTGCTATTATTTTCCACATGAGGTGCCTCATTTGCTTCATTTTAAATACACAGGATAATTTAAAGAATTACACTAAAAATAATCAGTTCGTTTTTGTCATATTTACTAAAAATTTTTAAGGTAGAAAAGAAATAGAGTTTCAATTGAAAACAGGCCATAGTATTTTTGTTTCCATTGTAACTACTTCAGTTGTAGTTACTCACTACCCCTTTTTCCCTTTTTTTCAGGACATAATGGACAATGTTATTTGGTTTTTCTGTGATAAGAAAACACTCACTTACATACATTATCTCAAGATTCCCTAGTTCAGAAACTCAACTACATTATCTTTCAGAAAGTTAATAAGACAGCACTCCCTTTTCCTGTCTATCAAATCATCCTATATTTTTAATCTATTAAAAATGATACTAAAAAGCTACAACAGTTAAATTCAGATTGAAATATATCATCTCTCTATAAAGATGACTGGAGTTTGACCCTAGATTAATAACTCAACCAACAGTATTCCATATGAAATAAATGTATTTTTTATATTATATATTATCACACTAAAGCTCTAAAATAAATTAATTTGATATACTTCTTGATCTTCCATTTACTAGTTTGTTTCTTCTATCTACTGCAAACTACTATGGCATATCAGTTTATATATCTACATCTATATCTATATCTATCTTTATTTTATATTGTTCCATATACTTTCTTAATTTGTCCCACATTCTTTTTCTTTATAAAATGTCAATAGAAAGACTAAGCATACATATAAAGATCATAGCTAATGCCAGATGTTGATAGAGCCTCTTGAGACCAAAGATTCCACACCAGGTGGTTGAGGCAGCCTAATGAAGCAACACATGCTCATAAGGGATACAAAGGGTGGACTTGGAGGGACCTGCTCTCATTTGGTTATTTATGAAAGTATAGAGGAGGATTTGAAATCAAAGTAAAAAATGAGATTAAATCAAAGCCTTCCCATTTATATAGCAGAATTTTTTTGTTAAAGGTTTTAAAATTTGTCTTCAAAATTAAGGCTGAAGAAAAAAATCTTTTTTGTATACTTTAGTGACAGGATATCATTACATGTATTTCCAACTCCTCTACCAAGTGGGAAAAATGAAAATAAACAACTTTAAATGGATTAAAATACAAACATAATTTCTTAAAACGTATTAAGTTTCTTATATCGAAAGACTTAAAAATGTGAGTTCAGGTCAGTGCTATTAAAACAAACTTTAGTAAATGGACTGACCATAAAACATGACCTTAGGCAACAACTAATGAACCTGAGAGCATTTTAATATATTTTCTTATCACCAAGTGAAGCACTTTAAGTTATTACAGCTAGGCTGCATGACCTCATGCAATTGAATCATGCTAGAGCCAAATAGGTTAATGTCTTTGATAGCAATTAGATAAAGGCAGAATGTTAACTTTTACTTTAAGAAGTGTTAAACAAAGAGACTCATCTCCTGGCTTAACTTAGTTAGAAACAAGCTACTCATTTAACAGTAGAAGTTAATGTGGGAATGGCCTCTTTCATCTGTCAAATGAAAATTTTATTTTAAAAACTTTCAGGGAATTTTATTTTTACAATGGACATTTTGCTAAAGTTTCTAATAACATCTTGATATACTGTAATATCTAATATCTAAGTATCTCCTCTTTAATGTCTAAAATTTCTAATATTCTCAGTATTGGGGGAGAAACAGAGTCTTATCAGTCATCATCACAAAGAATTGCTTATCTGAGCTGAACATGACACAGAAATTAAATGATAAAATAGTACAACAAAAATAATAGAACACAGGTCCTAATATAATATTTCATCAAACCTAAGGTGCCATTGATTGTAATATACAATTCTTTCCCACATCAGTAAGAAAAAGCTGTCAAACCATGGCACAGCTTTCTTATCACTTAGAACTTTTTATAACTATTCAAAGAGCTCTTTTAGATTGAAAACAGATTTTTAAAAATTATATATCACTCTTGCACACATATAAAAGACTGAGAAAGACAAACAAATTGGCTGTGGTATTCCTAAAACTTATTCACATTCAAAATACAACTTTCCTGAACCTTTCAACTTAGGGTTGTTGGTGTCTATGTTTTTGCTTACAATAATGTTCTCTTTGCCATTAAGAGTATCTGTGAAGCAGCCTTTCTTAAAAGGGTACTCCACTATTGTCTCTGGGGTTTTCTTCCAAGTTATTGGCACCCATCCTGCAAGTTTTGATGGGAAGTTTTGACACTTTCAAAATTATACCATTAAATATTTAAATAATCAGTGACTGGTTAACAAAAGAAATATGATTAAATAAGAATACATGACTATTCATTCTTGTGGTATGTGGTAAAATCATGATTGTAACTGGTTAGTTCAACTGTATAATGTAAGCCAGCAGTGCTGGCTAAAAAATTAGAATAACCTAAGAGACTTTAAGAGTATATACAGGTTCTTGGGTTGGCTGCCTCCAAATTCTAAAAAGTAGAAGGTGTTTGGAGTCTAAATACTTTAAAAACCACCTTCATGTGATTCTGATGTATGCCAGATTTGGAAGCACTGGCATAGTTCAGAGTATCTTTCTGTGAAAGTCAAGATCAAGGTCTAATTGCTGTGTAGGCTACTTGACTGTAACATAGTTCCAAGGATCAAGTATAAAGTTAGAACATGAATTTTCAAGTTCCAGCTCTACTACTTACTAGTTGTATGACCTTGAGCAAATCACTTAAATTGCTGTTTCCTTCCTTACACAATGAGAACACATAATTCACAGGGCTGCTATGGGGCTGAAATTAGGTGAGCTGTGTTTAGGTACTAGAACTGGTAAAAGCACCCAGAAGCCATTCTCTCACCTCCCCCACCACCTACATGTTTATTTCAGGCTTGTTCATACTGACAGATTTGAAAAATGTAAGCAATTTCCTCATGGCATTCCCCAATTCTCTCCGCTGCAAGTAATCTCCCCCTTCTCACAGGCAGTCTACCTGTATTTCTTTACAGGAGCTTATTTCTACTTTGTTTTATACTTATTTATTTTGTTTTATACTTATCATGACATATTTCCCCAATAGGCTGCAAACTTTTTTAGAGCAAGAATCTTGCCTTATTTATCTTCAGAGCCCTTGCATTTAACATGGTGTTTGGAACAGATTTGGGGTTTTGCTAGCAGAAGGATATGAATGAAATAGCAAGGCAATGATCCAGTTTCCATACTGACCTCTCCTTTTAAACAACCACTAACTATAAGAGGTCACTGCTGTTCAGTCAGCACCAGAAATCAGGTAAAGGGCTAATTATCAATTAGTCATTATATAAACTAACATTTACCTGAAGGCCAGTAGAAGGAAGAATATTTAAAGAAAGAGTAATATATTTCCATTTTCTTAGTCTGAAAATATCTGGAATGGTTCTGGGCAAGGGATGAGGATGTGATACAGTACTGTTTCATACCTGAAGAAATGATAATTAGTGTGACTGCTGAACAAATAAGCATACTCAATGAAATGGAAATTAACTGAAAACAGCCTTTAAAATCATGTCCTAAATTCTTTTAAGTACTGTATAAGTATTTCACATACAAGTGAAATGTCACATCAACCCAGGTAGAGAACTTTTTAAAATTAAAGATAGAGGGGCACCTGGGTGGCTCAGTCAGTTAAGCGTCTGACTTCAGCTCAGGTCGTGATCTCCTGGTTTGTGAGTTTGAGCTCTGCATCAGGCTCTTGCTGACAGCTCAGAGCCTGGAGCCTGTTTCAGATTCTGTGTCTCCCTCTCTCTCTCTCTGCCTCTCCCCGCTTGCACTCTTTGTCTCTCTCAAAAATAAATAAATATTAAAATTTTTTTTTAAAAAAAGATAGCATTTTTTTTTGCTATTTTTATTGTTTTAGGGGACAATTTATGTATGTATGTATGTATGTATTTATTTAAAGTTTATTTTGAGAGAGGTAGAGACAGCGTGAGTAGGGAAGAGGGAGGGATGGAGGGAGGGAGAGAGAGGGGGAGGGAGGGAGAGAGAGGAAGAGAGAGGGAGAGAGAGAGAGAGAGAGAGAGAGAGAGAGAATCCTAGGTAGGCTCTGTTCTGTTAGTACAAAGCTTGATTCAGGGCTGGAACTCACGAACCACGTGAGATCATAGCCTGAGCCAAAATCAAGTCAGACGCTTAACCGATTGAGCCACCCAGGCGCCCCAAGAGGAAAATGTCGTTAAAGAACTGCTTCAGGTCAGTGAAAATCATACTCATTTATAAGTCAACCTGTATTGAAAAGTAAGCTCATGTAAACCTGCCACATGACTAAATATAATTCACAAATCTTTCACAATACAACTTTGAGGTGGCAGATTCACCAATTTCAAAAAATAGCCAGATACTTACTGTTAGATGTGAGAAAAAATAAAAACCACAAAACTTCAGAGTTCATCCAGTGATGAAGTAGAAAAGGGGTTCATGAATGGAAACTGAAATCTAATTCTAGCCACATGGGTTTTAATTCATAGGGAAATACTTGATCAGAGGCAGAATTCTGGTGCTGTACATTGCTTTGGTGCTTAGTGAGAGAACAGATGCTATTAGTGATCTTCATATATTTATATTGTATCCTATGTGGAAGGTTTAAACAGACATGTATTAGAATCAGAACTAAGCTTGGCTTAATGCACATAATAAAACATTTGCTTTTAGCACCACCGTTTCAAAGGGACCTAAATGTTTATCTTTTTTAAGAAATAAAAATGTGAATATTTAAAACATGGAATTATTTCAGTTATCCGCCAAAAGTACAATCTACCGTTAACATCAGGTAATGAATGATGATGCAACCAAGTGGACTTTTTAGTAAAGGAGATCCATGAAGCAGCCTACAATCTTCATTCTTAGGTTACCAGGGGAAAACAATCTTTCTGAATCGTATTGATAAAGTTGTAATAATGAGGATTGCTAATGAGGAAATATTGAGAAATACTGAAAAATAATAAAACCAGTTGAAAATTGGGCTCTGCAGATTTAGGCCTGAGTTAAATTTGTTCAACCCCTAAGTAAAATATTTAGCTTTCAAATAATAAATTAAGAAAAACTATCACATAGAGAACTGCATCTTCTGTTTTCTATTCTAGCAAATATATCTGCTTGCTGTAACTGGAAAAGCTAAAACCAGGACACTTCCATTTTATATGAGAATCATGGTAAATATGCAATCAAACTCTTGATGAGCCTTCTTACTCTTGGATTTAAAGCTTTTCACAATAATGTCTATTTATCTACTTACAACTAGTAATTAGTAACTTCTCTGCGATAATATTATTTCCAAATACTGATCAAAGCATTTTATAAATTATTTTAGACTCAAGCATTCAGTATTTGTTTAAAAAACTTCTACCTTTGAAAAGCGCAGAAATAAACTGCTGCTAGAGAACTGCCTACAGAGATTAGAATGTATATATTTTGTGAACTAGTATGCACAGCTTAATCGTAATTTTGTTACATGACAGGTTATTTATTTTTACATTTTACAGAGCAGCAAATCTTCATAATGGCATGTGTGGATTTCCCTCTATGTTTTGAAGATCTTAGACACCAATGGTTTACTTATTTTCATTTAAAAATGATAGTGAAATTCCCTTAATAACCAATAACATCTTTCTTGTTTGTACTCACTCATTCTTTCTGCCCACGTGGGCCTCACTTCTAAGCCCATTCAAAATGATGTTTTCCAAGCATGTGCCACATGACTTGTTCATATAAATGGAGCAAATTAAACTGTCTCCACATATATCCTATCACATTTGTAGCCCTGATTTCTCTCTTTAACACGTGGCCAAGACACCGTATTATCTGCCTGCAGAGGTTGACCTCAGGATATTAGATTCTGCCACATAGCTCTCTTGTACTAAACCGAGGGGAAACACTTAATCACCCCTGCCTTTTCAGGAAAAAATCAACTTTAAATTTGCCATGATGAAAAATCAATAAACCAGTAATTGCTTGGCTTATCATTGCGTGGAGGAACAAATTGGGAAGCGAAGCTTAGCGTCCACACAGATTTCAGTGAGACACATGGAGTTTCAGGATCACTAAGCTAGAAAAGGAAAAGGTCTCAGAGTGATAATTAAATCTACTCATGCTGATTTTCTGCCAAATTTATTTCCCAAGGGTATATAAAAATGTTTCACTGCTTACTAGTCAGGCATAACTAATCAAATCAACATTACACAAACATATACAAGAAACAAAAAATGCAAATTCTAGACTGTAGGCATTAGAATAATATATTCTTGAAAACGAATACTAATGAAAGTTCCTTTTAAAATAAAACTTAAATTTGTCTTTTTAAAGATTAAAGGTTTATTTCCTTGCTTTGTAAATGCTCATAAAAATTTTTATTTCATTAGCCAATACAACATTCTAATTGTTCATTACTTGTACCTTTTCAACTCTACATTTTAAGTTTTCAATTGAGTAGCAACATTTAAAGATAAATCTCAAACTGTGAGGCATTAAATATTTTTAATTCCCAGAATGATCTTTCTAGCTCATTTGACTTGGGTTCTCTATGTTTTGCTGATACAAATACTATGCTATCACATCTAAATTAGTCCATTATTCCCATATACTTTCACACTGAATGTGGACAACCAGACCCGTCGTCTAAATTAGGCTTTACATGGAAACGCAGATCTATGGTCTATGATATAAAATGAGGAACATACATCATCTTTCCTATGAGGAAAACACACACCAAAAGAAAATACTACTGTAAATGTTTTGTGGCTTAAAAAATTATTACTACTAATAGACCTAATTTCATGCGGCAAATTAGCATAGCTCCAATGGAAGTGCAAATGTAATCACACTCAAACATTCACATTAAGAAGAAAAAGGAAGATGAAGCTTTTTCTTTTTCTTTTGTTAAAAAATGATTTTATGTGTGTCCTTCAACTGGCTACTGGGACTATGATAATTAAAACATTTTAAAACAGCACAGGCCCCCCAGTCTCTAATCTGAAGCTCAGGTCAGCTGTCTGTAGATTCTAATTTGTCCTCCATTTGTATTCATGACAAGAAAATACTGAATATTTAACAGCAAACCAGCAGGAGGGGGTACCGTGGGCTTAGAGGTTAAATAATTTGATTTCTGTGCAGATTACATGTAACATCCAACATCTAATCTCACACCTGATTTGGCAATACAATTACAATAAAAATAATGTAGGGACACTATAACTGTAAAGTGGAGAAATAAAAACTTTTTTCCAATGGCTTGAGAAGAAATAATTTTATTTAAAGTGTTACATTTGTTTACTATATTTCTGAGACCCAACTTTTCAATAATAAAGGTGAAAATGACTTTAACAAGCAAGACAGTTGAGGAGAAAAGTATGTAATTTCTATCTTCTTTCATGGGTATTGTAAGTCCCATCTATTTAGTGAAACTTGCCAACAAAATATATGGAGGATATGGAGGGGACTTTAAGAAGTCTTCTAGTGTATTCTCCTGCCTTTAGGCAGAACTACACTGAAACAGAAGCTTTGTTTTGATCTAAGATAAACTTCCATCTGTTGAAAAATCCAAGAGCTGGTCTAGGAGAACTGCTGCTTCTTAATGTTAGAAAAGAGAAGAATAACTAAATGGAAAACTGGAAGTTAAAAAAACTCAATTTCTTTATATCATGGATTTGATTATAAATGTTACATAAAAAATTGAGTTAAAGAATAATATTTGCTGGATTAAGATTTATGTTACATAGGTAAAACAAAAGATTAGTAGGCTTACTAATCATATGAAAATATGCAGACATGCAAACACACTTTGAATTTATAGTTTTCAATCTTTTGTTTTGATTTATTTTTTGGCTGAGATCCTCAGCAACTATACTGATCTATTTGTTTTTTCTTTACTGAGTGATTGCTCTGTCTTTATAAATGTGAATTTTATCACACTAACTTATTAATTCACTATTGAAAAAGAATTTATTAATTTCAATAAAACTAAGGACAAAAATAGACAAGCATATTCAAACAATAGGAAATATAACACTAAAGGATTTTATTAAGTCGACTTTCTGTATCGGTAAGGTTCAATGTCACATTTTAAAAATGAACTCTCTACTCTCTGACTTTTTTTAGAATTCCTTGGGGAGTCATCATTTTTAATTACTACATTAATTGCCCTGTGCTAGGTGCTGGGCATACCAAAGTCAGCACACACACATGGTCTCTTGTAGCTCACATTCTAGTGGAGCAATCATCATCATCATCATCATTATCATCATCATCATCATCATCATTTAAATTTAAAAAGCAGAGGAATAATTATAAAATGGAAAGGAATATAGAAAGGAAAAACAGGACACCACTGACACTTTCAAGAAGCTTCCAATATTTGTTTGTATACAGATACGCATTTAAAATAATCTCAATTAGTTTTTAAATTACTTTTACTTGATTCTTGTCTTTAGTTTGTGACAAAGAAGTTCTGTGGACTGCTTTACTCTGACTCTTTTAGGGACTGGCAACTTTAATGCAGTTGATACAATTAAGAAAAACAAACTCCAGTGCAGTTACCAACCTAAATTCCAAACTCCTAGAACTTTTCCAATCATGTGATTTAGTTTGTTCTCTTGTGTGTTTTGTATAAATAACCATTTATAACTCAATTCCCAAAGTATGAGATAGGAGGGCTGAACTAGAAAATCATTAAATTCAGTTATATAATAATGAAATAATGGAAATCATTTATTCAAGGAGCAAGTTTTTAATGAAATTATGATTTGTCTTTAGTATTTAGGTATGTGAACAGAGCAGTACAGAGTGACCTGGATGCACAGAAGAGGATCACTGATTCTAGCTTGATGGGGATTAGGGAGTGAATTAGGGAGGGAACCAATAAGAGGGTTTATCTGATACCCAGCATGACTCAGATATATGTTAAACAAAAAGCAATCTATGATGATCAAGGGAATTGTGAAAACTTTCTCTGGGACTCAGTCAGAGGACCACATAAATGATGCTGCTTTCTGGCAGTCCACAAACCAGCCTATAAGAATAAAGTTCAAATACCTTCTTCAAATAGCAAGGTGGTTTTTTGTTTCTGCAGGCCATTTCTAAAAGCTCAGAGCTGTCTTTCTAAATTTTGTTTGAAAACCTTAATTCTGTTCAATTAGATTTAAATTAGCAGTTTCAAGGGTCTTTGGTCTCTCCAGAGATTCACAGAGTTCCTATGTAAATATACTTGTGATGATATGCTCTGGATTATGTAGGTTACAACACCCTTGTATAGGCACTTCAAAATAATTAATTAAATAAACTATGTTTAAAGGCATCATGGTAAGGCTCTGTAATCAGCCACAAATATAACTGAGGGAGTTTAGAAAAGTGCATAAAAATTGTTATTTTACAGTGGAAGTAGAATTAAGGTGGTATTCTTCTAAAAAGAAAAAAAAAACCTAAAATAAAAAACCAATACATTTGCATTTATATTTTTGATAGTCACCTTTCAAGGTAAAATAGTTCATAGACAAATTCATGTAAAATGCATAAATTCAATCTAGCTTTAGTACACTGCAGTTACTCCCAAATGTAAGTTACTGATAAGCAGTCCATGATGTTTATAATTTGCCTAATTTCTATCTAAGAGAGTGTAACATAAAAAATAAAAAAACCCAATTTTCTCATTTAGGACTTTCAAGTCCAATGTATACATTTTTTTTTCTCTAAGTATCTCCATAGACATTTCAATATATAAAAAGAAGTTGTACAAAATATGTTTTTGACTTTAAATCTATTAAATTCTAGATTTATTAAATGACCAGGCTAATTAAAGGCTAAATGTATAAATCCAGAGAAAGAATAAAACACTTTTGAAATTTATAATTGGTTAACCTCTCAACTCTAGGGCTTTTTATTTTTTGAAAGAAATCCATGGGGCGCCTGGTTGGCTCAGTCGATTGAGCGTCCGGCTTCAGCTCAGGTCATCATCTCACGGTTTGTGAGTTCAAGCCCCGCATCGGGCTCTGTGCTGACAGCTCAGAGCCTGGAGCCTTCTTTGAATTCTGTGTCTACCTCTGTCTCTGCCCCTCCCCCGCTCACACACTGTCTCTCTCTCTCTCTCTCTCTCTCTCTCTCTCTCTCTCTCTCTCAAAAATAAAGACTAAAAAAATTTTAAAAATTTATAAAAAAAGAAATCCAAAATAATTTATATTAATTTATTATCTACCTGTATTCTTCCAAAATAGTTGGTTACAAAACTTTTAAAAACAGTAGTTCCCCACCCCTTATCTGCAGGGGATGTGTTCTAAGATCTCCAGTAGATGTCTGAAACTATAGATGGTGCCAAATCCTATATATACTATGTTTTTCCCTACATGCACATATATATGATAAAGTTAATTTATAAATCAGGCACAGTAAGAAATTAGCAATAACTAATAATAAAAAAGAACAATTATAACAATACACTGTAATAAAAGTTACATGAATGGACCCTCTCCCTGTCGCTTTCAAAGCGTCTTGTTATACTGTACTCACCCCTCTTCTTGTGATAATGCAAGATGATCAATGACGAGATAAAGTGAGGTGAATGACGTAGGCATTGTGATGTCATGTTAGGGTATGCTAGGTCAGAAGGAGGTTCATCTACTTTTGGACCATGGTTGACCATGAGTAAATGAAACCACAGACAAGGGAGGACTAAAGTAACACAGATTTCTTTTTCTTTCTCTCTTTCTCTCTCTCTCTCTTTCTTTCTCTCTCTCTCTTTCTTTCTCTCTCTCTCTCTCTCTTTCTTTCTTTAGATTTCTTTAAAGTATAGCAAGATTTTACTACATCCAGATATACTAACAGATGGAGAACTTTAACTCTTAGGGCAAAAAAAAAAAATCTCATTCCTCTTGGTATGATTTTAATCCTTTCTTCCCCTTGTGTTTTTGCATACTATGGGAATTCTGCCTGGTTCTAGAGGTGAACACTGAGCAAATACATGTGAAAGATGAACTTGAGGCTGTTAAACAGTTATCCTTGACTTTTGCTAAGGAAAACATTCTGTTGAATAAAAACACTGAGAGCTTGAAAACAAGATCTATAATTTTTAAAATGAAGAGAAAATGAGGGGTAATCAGAATTTTTAGACTATATTTGATACCCATTGGCTCAGAAATCTGTTAGTAATAAGGCCAATGTTAAGGGTGTGATGGATCAGTTAAATAAGTCATTTTACAGTTACTGGCAATATCACAAACATGACTGCCCTAACAAGTCTGTGTTGTTTATCACAAAGTATTACAGGTAAAAGGCTCATTAGTTCAGTGTAGAGACATCATTAGTGGGAAAATATGATCATTAGATATTAGAAGTGACTATTCTGAGTAAGGTAGTGTACAAGCACTGAGATTACAAAGAAGTATGAAACATATGGTTTCTGCATTCAAGGTGCTATAACTCAGTTGAGATGAGGCTTAAAATAATGAGATTGATTTTAAAAAACAATCCAGAAAACATAAGTGCTTTCCCTCAAACATCACTTACTCAAATGATGTAGACATTGCATTAACATTTGGATTTTCATAGCCTACCAAGCAATCTTTTGAATAACCTAAATGTCAAATACTCAATCCTTGGATGCTGGATTATACTTCCACCAATATTGTTAGATATCCAAAGTCATATCTGGTGAACAAAGTGGGGTATCAAGCTCGGTTAAACTGTTTTTAGTAAGACAAAGACAAAAAAAATCGAGTGATGCTATAAGGTCACAAGGCTCAGTCCATTGTATGTCTTGAAAACTGCCTTCTTTGAAAGAGACAATAATTTGGATGCATTAAAGCTAATTTCATTTGTAAAAAATACAATAGGCCATCTCACATTATTAGCTACAAAATGAATAATTTTAGAGCAATGGTTCAAAAATGCCAATCTATAGTTTGGTATTGGTTCATTAAATAACAACTGGGCTTGTCCTGATTCTTCTGACCTGTGGTGAGGCCTGGGAATGCATATACTGTATTTATTTATTTATCTTAATTAATTAGTTATTAATATTTTTTGAGAGAGAGTGTGTGCATATGCACAAGCAGGGGAGGGACGGAGAGAGAGAGAGAGACAGAGAGAGAGAGAGAGAGAGAGAGAGAGAGAGAGAGAGAGAGAGACAGAGAGAGAGAGAGAGGGAGAGAGAGAGAGAGTGAGAGAGAGAGAGAATCTCAAGCAGGCTCCATGCCCAACATGGAACCTGACACAGGGCTCAATCTCACAACCCTGAGATAATAATCTGAGCTGAAATTAAGAGTTGGATGCTCACCTGCTGATACCATATGTTTTCACTCTTATGTGGATCCTGAGAAACTTAACAGAAGACCATGGGGGAGAGGTAGGGGGAAAAAAAAAGTTAGAGAGGGAGGGAGCCAAACCATAAGAGACTCTTAAAAACTGAGAATAAGCTGAGGGTTGATGGGGGGTTAGAGGGATGGGAGGGTGGGTGATGGGTATTGAGGAGGGCACCTGTTGGGATGAGCACTGGGTGTTATATGCAAACCAATTTGACAATAAATTTCATATTAAAAAAATGATTTAAAAAGCTCTCAAAGATTCTGACAGTTGTGCCCAGAATGGTCTCATTAATCCAATGGATTTATAAAATCTATTGTAATTAGTAGATTCCAAAGATACCTATTCAAAAATATATCCACAATGGTAAAATGCCATCTGAGGCTGATACCTCCAAGAATTTGTTTTCTTTTTGTTAATAAGTTTCTTCTACTTAATTTTTCCTTTTTATCTTTAGTCAGTAACCTTCTATGTATTAAATAATGAAAATAAAGCATTCTCCATTTTTAACCCCTTTCCCTACATATGTTTCTTGCAGAAAACACCTGATTAATAAGCTATTACTGTGGACTTCAATTATGAAAATTGAAAAGAAAAGAAAGGAATTTCTAGGAAAAAACAAACCAGATTTCTGATTCACAATAATTTCTATTAACTAGCGCTTTTCTTTTTGTCTATTTCAGAAATTTACCCAGGTTTTGACCCAGAATTGTGCTTTTGTATGATGTTTAAGACAGTCTCAATTTCATTATATCTGAAAGTTTAGTTTTTTTAGTTTTAATAAATTAGGCTCTTACTCTCTTCCCATCTCTACAAAAGAAATTATTACTGTTAGGGTGTGTGGGTGTAGCTCAGTCAGTTAAGTGTCCGACTTCAGTTCAGGTCATGATCTCACAGTTTGTGGGTTCAAGCTCCTCATCGGGCTCTGTGCTGACAGCTTGGACCCTAGGGCCTGCTTCAGATTCTGTGTCTCCCTCTCTCTCCTCATTGGTACTCTGTCTCTCTCAAAATTATAAACATTAAAAAAATTAAAAAAATAAATTATTGTTACTTTTTAAAAATATTCATAGATATGGACAGAATTGGGTAATAATATATAATGACTGACATTCTGGAGAAAATGCTAATATATTTTAACTTGCCAAAGTGCAGTGATAAAATGCTATGTAATACAAATTCACATTCGTTAGTTGGCAAGAGCTTATAATTATACTATTTACATTTACTTTATCTCTTATTTTGAAGAATTATCAAACAGATGCAATATCAATCAATACAAATTTTAAGAATACAGATTTATAAAAATGAGATTTATCAAGAAAAAGAGGAAATCAAGAAAATAATAACTTTGAAAGATGTACATATTCTTCATTCAAAACTCTACTCAAATGTCATCTTATTATAGACCTTTTTTGAAGATACTATATAAAAAACAACATCCCTCCCCCAACCTATTTTTCACCGTGTTCTACTGTTCTATCACTTACCACCTCTTCATATATTCTGTATTTACTAATGTTCATTATTCTGTCTTTTCCCACTAGGATGTGCTCCACGTTTTATTTTCTCCTGGAGGCCAGGACTAGAACAGTGCCTGGCATACAGGAGGTGGTTCAAAAAATACTTGTTGAATAAATGGATGACTAACAATTGTGATAAATACTTTGACAAGACAGCATGCGTTGCAAAAAATAAAGTATCACAAGGAGACCTGATTAAACTGTGAAGTTAGGGTACAGTTGCTCTGAGGATACAACATTTAAAGTATTGGTATATATTGGCCAGGCAAAGGGAAGTTATTAGAACTTTCTAGCTTATCAGGTATAGAGAATACCTCAGGTGAGGGCCCTAAAGGAGGAAAGATTTCTCCCCATCCTTTTTTCGTTTGAAAGGGAAGAAAGCCAACTGATGCTGAGATAAGTTAGCAAATATTCCCTGTTCCTACCCCCAGCATGATTTCTGGACATTCTGCCTATGTAGGCATTTCATACAAATGGAATCATACAATACACAATCTTTTTTGTCTAGCTTCTTTAACCTAGCATGTTTTTCAGTCTCATTCATGTTGTAACATGTATCAGTATTGCATTCCTTTTTACTGCTGAATAGTATTCCATTAGATGGCTATACCACATCTTGTTTATCCATTTACTACCTGATGGATATCTGAATTGCTTCTACTTTCAGGCAACTGTGAATAAAGTTGCTGTGAATATTTGTGTACAACTCTTTGTATATATACTTTACATTCCTTTCGGGTTAACCATCTCTGTGAGTGGAAGTGCTGAGACATATAGTAAATTTATGTTTAACTTTTTAAAAAATGATCAAACTGTTTTCCAAAGTGTGCCATTTTACATTTTCACAAGCAATGTTTTACATTCTCTCCAGTTTTTCTATGTTATCAACAATACTTGTTATTATGTCTTATTTATAATAGCCATCTTAGTGGGTGCAAAGTGGTATGTCATTGTAGTTTAAATTTGCATTGATCCTACAAAATAAAGTACTAAATAATTTCTCTTTATATGAAAAAATAAAAATGGGGATAACTACTTGGATGAGCTTTCTTTTACTAAGGATTAAATGAACTGACTGCCACAACCGCATTATGTGTATATGTAAACACATTCTTTTTTTTTTTTTTTCTTTTTGGTCTGTTTTTTCAGTCCAACTGGTTTTCAGGCAGTTCTATCTTCAGATGAACAACATCAATTTTGATGCTTGCTGTGCCCAAGCCATTGATTATACGTGAGACCTACTTTGAATGCTTTACCACTCCTGGGGAATATAAATTGACTTTGAAGAACTAACAGCAAATCAGAAAGTTTTTCCACACTTCAGTTCATATCAATAAAAGTGACGGAAGCCAAGGAACATTATACATATTCTAGTGAAGAATTTCTAAATAAAGTCTATATTTGGAAAACAAATTGCTATTCAAGCTATGGATGTAGTGTTTTCTTGACAAAGACATGAACCAGTTAAAACCTGTGACCACAGTGGGTTTTGTGTTTATATTAATGAGTTAGTACTACTTTGAGGAAAATAGCCTATTTTCTGTATAATTTATATATCTATATCTAAAAGGGTAGGTCGGGGCGCCTGGGTGGCTCAGTCAGTTAAGCGTCTGACTTTGGCTCAGGTCATGATCTTGCGGTCTGTGAGTTCAAGCCCTGCGTCGGGCTCTGTGCTGACAGCTCAGAGCCTGGAGCCTGCTTTGGATTCTGTGTCTCTCTCTCTCTCTCTCTGCCCCTCCCCTGCTCATGCTCTGTCTCTCTCGCTCTCAAAAATAAATAATTTTTTTTTAAAAATTAAAAAAAATAAAAGGGTAGGTCTAAACATTCATAAAAGTTAAAAAAAACTGGGCAATTTGATGGTTATTAAAATATTGAAAAACATTACTTATCAGCACTGAGTAGATCTAACCTTAGGGTAATATTTTCACTGTTCTATTAATTAAACAAACAAAAACAAACAGACAAAAACTGAAGAATCCTCCACTACAGGAGAGTCAGTTATTGAACCTTGTTCAGAAACAACTATTGTCCATTACAAAGAATTCTGTTTTGGAGTTAACTAAACATTATTTTTTCAATTATAAAATGAGATTAAGGGTATCTGGGTGGCTCAGTCGGTTAAGCACCTGACTCTTGATTTCGGCTCAGGCCATAATCTCATGGTTTGTGAGTTCAAGCCCTGCATTGGACTCTGTGCTGACAGCATGGAGACTGCTTGGGATTATCTCTCTCTCTCGCCCTGCACCCCTCTCTCCAAATAAATAAACATTACAAAAAATAATAAAATGGAATTAATACTTCCTACCTTGCAGAATTGAGAAGGGTGAGTTAAATAATATACACTTGTGAAAGTTCACTGAAAATCATAAAACACCATGTAAATAAAAAAGCTATTATTATTATTATTATTCCCTCTCTGGCCTAAACTGTCCCCTTTTTCACCATGGTTGCTTTACAGCACTAGAAATACAAATTCTACAAAATTGTACAGGGAACCTCTTTATGAACAAGTAGAAGAACTTCCCACATATGTAGTACTAGAGGAAGTACTTGCATGGGGAAAGCACTAAGCTCTAACACCTGGATTGCTTCCTATGCCTGAACTATAGATCTCTGAAAATATATGCTGCTACCAGTCTAAGCATTTAGTAACACAGAAATGCATAAATTAAGTCATACTGTACCTATTAAATTGGAATATTATACAACCAAGTTCTTAATAACATGAAAAAAATAACTACGTATATTATATAGCCAGTGAAAAATGCAGAATACAAAATTATACGTATCTGGAGATCAAAAAAAGTGAGATGGATTTGTGGAGTGGGAGGCGGAGTAAGGTGTGTTTATATTTTATTTTTATTCTGTAAAAAAGTAGAGGCCTAGAGAATTTGGCCTTCCCTCATCTCTTATAATACATA
This sequence comes from Prionailurus bengalensis, assembly GCF_016509475.1. NCBI lineage: Eukaryota > Metazoa > Chordata > Mammalia > Carnivora > Felidae > Prionailurus > Prionailurus bengalensis. Next base: position 107,204,264 of record NC_057350.1, read on the forward strand.
GTTAGTAAATTAAACTAACATTGTACATACTGTATTACCTCAACATTGTAAAACAAACATTAGGAGGATACACTAAAATGTGACCAGAAGTTCTCTCTCTGGGTGGTAGGATTATGTGTATTTATTTCCTTCTTTACACTTTTTATACGTTATTCACATTTTCTACAAAATAGGTTCATATTATTTTTATAAAAAATGTAATTATATTTAAAAGAATCCCTCTAGGCAAAACAAAATGCAATATACAAAGTCTTGAGAAACAAATTTTAAAAATACATTCTAAGCAGTGTATCAATTCTCCAATAAAAAAATAAACACTTAGATTAAAATCTGGCAATTTAAATCTTGTTATCTTTATGCTTCCCATCTCTAAAAAAGATATATGAATGTAAACTAGTGTGAAGGGAAGCAATGGAGAGGACAAAATCACTTTCAAAAGAGGTACCATCACAGGATAGCACAGTAGATCATATACTATAGTGATTAGATTGTGGACTCTGGCATTAGAACTGTACTCAAATACTGGCTCTACCAACATAATAGCTGTGTGACTTACATTATCACTGTTGTTATCATAAAATTGGAATGTCATTTCTACTTTAAACAACCTGGCTAGGAAGAAAACATCATCTTTTTTTAACTTTTCTTTCTTTTCAAAAGTCTGTTTGTTCTAAATGTGCATCTTCATTTCTGAGATCAGTACATATGCAAATATGCACTGGGTTGCAAAGTATATTTCTTAATGTATGTGTGTGTATATACATATGTAATATATATATTACATATATATTTTTATATATATAAAAGCTAGACACATGATGGTCTAAAGAGAAGTTGAAAGGATGCAGAGGGGGGATATTTTTCCAACAAGAGGCTATTTCAAGATTTTTTAGAAAGAGAAGACTTGTTCTTTTCAATCCTCAAAGTAGATGCTGGTCAGTAGCATTTCTGCCTCAGTGTTCTCAAAAAGATAATTAATAAAGCAATTTCACCCTGGAATTATAAAACAACCTGGATTTAAAAATCCACTTGATTGAAAAAATCATCTATGAATATGGTGGGTAGAAACTAAATACGATAAAAATTAGTTGGGATATCTAGAATGTCATTGTCACACAAAATTTTTCTTTTCACTGATCTATATTTTGATGCTTACTTAATGGTGGTTTGCAGAGTATATTTCTTATTCTTTGTTTACATAAACGGGTATTTTGTCTTTTCACATCAACAACCCTAATGTGGGATTTTCCTGAAAATGTTTAGTGTGTTTTGGCTCTGAAGACTAATAAGCATATTATTACTATGGTGCTTTATTCTGTCTTGGTCAGCAGCACTACAGCAAGACCTGGTCCAAATCACAAGCAGTGACAGTTGGACAGGACTCAACAACATGACTGACCTTCTTTACTCTCATTCCAACATTTTCTTTTCTTTTCTTTTTAATTTTTTTCAATGTTTATTTATTTTTGAGAGAGAGATAAAGACAGAGCATGCGCAGGGGAGGGGCAGGAGAGAGGGAGACACAGAAACTGAAGCAGGCTCCAGGCTCTGAGCTGTCAGCAGAGCCCGACGTGGGGCTCGAACCCACGAACTGTAAGATCATATCCTGAGCTAAAGACAGATGCTCAACCAACTGAGCCATCCAGGTGCCCCTCATTCCAACAATTTCTATCATTCCCAATGTCTCTTAGCAGTCTCTTCAGTATCGGAAAGTCTGTTACCCAAATATGGAGCACACTGCCGACCTGCCTTCACTGGCAACACCCTGAGACTAGTTCTGTTTTAAGCAAAAGGTACACAAAGGGTCTTTTGACTCACAAAGCAAAAGACTTGGTAATACACTGCCTCTTCAGGCTAGCAGGAGCATTTCATATGTTTCCCTCAGAGGTACAGTCTTGTTCCATGGCCTCATATCTTTATTTTTTTAATTTATTAAAATAATTTTTTTAATGTTTATTTATTTTTGAAGTAAAGAGAGACAGAATGTGAGTGGGGGGGGGGCAGAGAGAAAGGGAGACACAGAATCTGAAATGGGCTCCAGGTTCTGAGCTGCCAGCGCAGAGCCCGATGTGGGGCTCGAACCCACAAACCACAAGATCATGATCCAAGTCAGTTGGTCACCCAACTGAATGAGCCACCCAGGCACCCATGGCCTCATATCTTTTAAGCTTGGGTTCTAGTGTGACATTGTCCATACCCTTTGCCTTAACTTCTGCTTTGTTTTCCAGTCTAGAATTACGATCATTATTACATCAGTTTCTTGAATGTCAGGTCTCCTCAAGTACAATCTAAATTTTAGTTCTACCTCAATCCCACTTGCTCTGTGCAATGCCTATTATTCAGTTTGACAGGGAATAATTCTTTTTTCTTGACATCAGAGATGTGCTCAATTGAGTCCTGCTGATTATCTTGGATTAGTAATTGTTTATAATAAGGTGTAAATGTCCAGAATTGAGATTATAATTTTAGATAAACTCAGCTTTTTCTATTCTAAAACCATGGTTAGTTATCTAATCAAACTAAATTTGCACAAATAATCAGGCCCTACATAAACTATTTTAACATTTTCCATTCTATTTCTTAATTTTACACCAAGTAAATTAAGTTTAAACAGCTGTAATTTAGAAAATATTTTCATCATTTGTTATATTAACCCTCTAATTTTCCCTATCAATTCATAACATAACATAAAGAATACCACATGATACTCGCAAAATAAAATAAATAAATATATATATATATATGTATACACACACACACACACACACACACACACAACTTTCAAGATAGGCCAATTACAGTAAAAATAGTCACATAAATATATTTCTTTTTTAAAATGTTTTATTTATTTTTGAGAGAGAGATAGAGACAGAGCATGAGCAGGGGAGTGGCAGAGACAGGGAGACACAGAATCCGAAGGAGGCTCTAGGTTCTGAGCTGTCAGCACAGAGCCCGACATGAGGCCTGAACTTGCAAACTGTGAGAACATGACCTGAGCTGAAATCCAATGCTTAACTGACTGACCCACCCGGGCACCCCACATAAATATATTTCCAATAGCATAAAGAAACAAGGCTGACTCATTGAAAACTTTTTAGTATTACAATTCTTCTTGGATGTCCATTCTGAATCTCTACAAGCAAGATTAAAGTTTGTTAGTCTGCCAGTATGCCTAAAAGTATGTTTTGGGATAAAATATTTTTGGGATAAAATATTGTATTTAGAAACTAGGTCTGACTTCATTATTTATGGTATGTATTGAATAACATATAATCCATAATTTAATATCCTTAAAATATTTATCTCTGAGTATGCAATAGGCATACATCTTATGGCCAGAGGCAGATTATATAAGGTGTGCTGTAGGAGATAAACATTTACACACTCTAATTGGATTTTGGTCACATTTCTTTTATAGAGATAGTAATTTGCTATAGTGAACATATTCTGACATCATTAAAGTTATTAATAAGACTTGAGCCTTACTAACGTTAACGATTATGATCTGCAAAAATTATTTGAATTTCATCTGTTTTCTGTTAACAGGTAATTACTATTTCCAGATACTGATACTATGATCAAGGCAGAATGTTTTACTCATGCTAAGCCATCATCATCATATATAAATAGAACTTGATTCATGTACTTGCTAATTTGTCTTCCTGATGTGAACACTGGCCTGTGTTTGATCTTTAGCAAATAGATGTATCTCCTTATTTCTGTTAAAAATTAAATGTAAGATAACTTGACAGGTAGATAATGTTGCCAGCTTATACAACTCAACATCAGTTTTCTCCTCGATAAATAAGCATAGATCTTTTAAACATAGTGTAAAAGCAGGCTTTAGCTATAACTGTTCTATTGATCTTTGTCACACTGTTTCATTTCTCTGAGAAGATGGTGAAGTGTAGTGTAAGACTTTGCATGGTATTAACTGATTCATTTTCAGCTTCTGATTCCATAGACAGAAATCATATATGCACCATAGGAATCATTTTTGCAGCACAGTGTCCTTTAAAGTCACTCTTGTAGTACTACTTCTAAAATTAGAAGATGTAGGTGTGGAGCTTCGAAAGACTGATTTTGAAGTGTAAATATCATAAAATCAGAATTCTTGGCTTTTTTTTCATACTAATACCTACAAAACACACTTTTTAGATCTACTGGATGTAGGTCTTCTTGGCTCCATAAATAGACAAATATCTTTTGTGTAGATGGCATGTCACTACCATGATCAAGAACTGGCCTTAAGAAGAAGTTGAACTTGTTGAATAATAAGTGTCAGAATGAATAGGTGGATAAAATCACTTATTTTTTTGTGGTATCACTCTGCCATTGTGGGGTCCCCAAAGGTGACACAGCATGGAGCTGAACTGATGGCAGGGGACTATCATGTGGGGGAAAAGGAGAACAGTGAGTGAGTGCTCAGCTTCTCCATCTGTGTGGGATGCTGCTGGAGAAACTTGTTTCATTTCAGCAGCACCCAGAGTACTGAGGCAGGAACTCTATGACTAGGGGGGAGGATGGGAGGAAATCAGGACAGAAGAAAATCAAGGGGCCACAAGAGACAGCAAGAAGTGTAGAGCTGGTGTATTCATGCAAGGTAAGAGAAAATCCCACATATATCAGGACCAACAAACAGTATTTTCCACCTGAAGGTACATAGTTAAGATTTCAGCAGGTATCTACTACTTCAATGCAAAAGCAGTAGCACAAAACTATAAGGGACATGGAAAACCAATGAAATATCTTATCACCAGAAGATACCAATAATCCTCCAATAACTGAATTCAAAGGCATGAAATTTTGTGATCTAGCTGATCAATTCAAAACAGCTATTCTGAGGAATTCAACAAGGTACAAGAAAACAGAAAGACAATTCAATGAATACAGGAAAATAAGAAATTTATGAAAGAGACAGAAATCACAAAAAAGAACCAAACAAACTCTGGAGTTGAGGAAATCAATGAACGACATGAAAAAGAAAATGCAATAGAGAGCATCTATATCAGAATAGAATGGTAGACAGAAGGAGTGAGAGGTTAGGAACTTTGAAATAACTTAAATAGAAGAACAAAAAAATAAAAATAAAGAGAGTGAAGAAAGTCCACATGATCAATCAGACCTCATCAAACATACAAATATTAGAAGAGTGGGATTTCAGAAGAAGAAGAGATGGAGACAGAAAGTTTATTTAAAGAGACAATAGCTGAGAACTTCCCAAACCTGGGGAGAGACTTAGACATTCATGTTCATGAAGCTAATAGATCAGCCTATTATCTCAAAGACACATTGCAATGAAACTGTCAAAAACCAAAGAAAGAGAGAATCCTAAAAGCAACCAGAAAAGAAAAGATTGTAACCTACAAAGGAACACCCATCAGGCTATCAGTGGATTTCTCAGCAGAAACCCTATAGGCTAGGAGAGAGTAGAATGATGTATTCAAAGTCTTAAAAGAAAAAAATGGCCAGCCAAGAATACTCTATACATCAAGTTGTACTTCAGCTATGAAGGAGAAATAAAGACTTGCCTAGACAAACAAAAGCTGAGAGAGTTCATCACCATTAGCCTTGCCTTGAAAGAAATGCTAAAAACTTCTTCAAGCTGAAAAAAAGATGTTAGTGGCATGAAACATATGAAAGTATACAGCACACTGTTAAAGGTAAATACACAGATTTAGGAAACTATAATTCTGAGAAAGGATAGTGTATCAACCACTTAACTACAGTATAAACGTTAAAGGAAGAGAGTATTAAAAATAACTAGCTACTATATTTTTTTGACAAATACACAATATGAAAAGTGATAAACTGGGACATCAAAAATATAAATTAGGGTAGTAACAGGGTGACATAAAAAATACAAAAGGGAATATTAAAAGGGTTGAGCTTTTGTATGTGATCAAAGTTAAGTTGCTATCATCTTAAAATGGACTATTTTATCTATAAGATGTTTTATGTAAGCCTCGTGGTAACCACAAAGCAAAAAGCTACGGTAGATTCACAAAAGATAAAGAAAGGAGCAACAGAGCAAACCACCATGGAAAATCACAGAGGAAAAAGAAACAATGTAACTATAAAACAGCCAGAAAGCAACTAATACAATGGCATTAGTAAGTCCTTACATAGCAATCTAGATATCTCTTCCTTTTCAAAAGTTTAAGTTTGTATTATGCCACTTCACTTTTACAAAAGACCTATGTTTGTACCTATTTTCAGTAACCATAAGAAATCCTAAGAGGATTTTCACTTTTACGAAAAAAGGCAGAAAGCAAAAATAGCACTCTATGTTTGTTTTACAGTGAGCTACTGTAGAGGCAGCACATACCCCAAGCAGCAAGAACGGCACTGCCAAGATCCTGCCCCAGGAACTATACTCAGCATTTAAGCATCAAGCAGCCACAGCTTTGAACTATGTCTGTGAGCATCTGTGCTTTATCTCAATTGATTCTGTGTATCTCTTAGCAAGATGTCCTAAAGTATCAGAAAAGAGGTCTGGGAATACTCCAAAAATGTCCCATATATATTAGGTAACTGATTTGCTTGACACCATTTTGGCTTATGAAAGATTTCATAGGAATGCTCTGCTTTCAGATAGCAGGGGAAATCTGTAATTACTCTAAATGCAAATGTACTGAACTCACCAATCAAAAACCACAGAGTGTCTGGACAGATTAAAAAAAAAAAAGAAAAGATCCAACTATATAGTATCTACAAGAGTCTCACTTCAGACTCAAGGACATATACAGGCTCAAAGTGAAGGGGCAGAAAATGATATTCCATGCAAGTGAAAACCAAAAGAAAGCAGGAGTATCTACACTTATATCAGAAAAAAACCAAACTTTAAGCCAAAAATGGTATTAAGAAAAAAAGAAGGCCATTATATAAAGATAAAGAGGTCAATTCATCAAGAAGATATAATAATCATAAATATATGACATATATATGGTCTTGGCAATAATTTTGGATAGGACATCCAAAGTATAAACAAAAGCTAAAATCAGTTAGTGGACTGTATCAAATTCAAAAGCTTCTGCCCAGAATAAATAATCAACAAAATGAAAAGGCAACCTACAGAATGAGAGAAAATATTTGTAGACCATATACTGGATAAGTGGTTAATACCTAAAACATATAAATAAAGAACTCTTACAACTCAATAAGAGAAAAACAATCTGATTTAAAAATGGGCAGAGGAACTCAACAGACATTTTTTTCCAAAGAAGACATCCAAATAGTCAACAGGCTCAACATCACTGATTATTAGGGAAATGCAAATCAAAACCACTGTGAGTTTTCACTTCATACCTGTTAGTATGGCTATCATCAAAAAGATGAGATAACAAATGTTGATGAAGCTATAGAGAAAAGGGAACCCTTGTGTACTGTTGGTCAGAATGTAAATTGGTACAACCACTACGGAAAACAGTATATAAAAGTGGCTCAAAAACTTAAAAATAGAACTACCATATAATCCAGCAATTCTACTTCTGGGCATTTATCTGAAAAAAAAAAAACTAATTCAAAAAGATATCTGCACCCCCTTGTTCACTGCAGCATTATTTCCAATAACCAAGATATGGGAAACAACAAAATACGCATCAGCAGATGAATAGCTAAAGATGGGCGTGCAAGCGTGTGCACACACACACACACACATGCACACACAGGAATATTAATGGAATGTTCGGGAATATTAATGGAATGTTATTCAGCCACGAGAAAGAAGGAAATCTTTCTATTACCAGAAAGTCTGTGATTCAAAATATTTAGGGTATAGAAGTATATGCTTCCTTTCATACCTATGAATAATGTGTAATGCTTACTTTATACCAGATTCGCCTAACACCATTTACTATTTTACATGTCTCTACTGTCAAACAGCCACAATATCTAACAAAATGTTTACATTGTTTATATCTCTAGCTAGTGGGAGGACAGCTAGCTTTCATTTTTTTTCATTAATATTTCCTTTAGTGAAGGGTCTACTAGTGACAATTTCACTCAGTTTTTGCCTATGTCTTTACTGCACCTTCACTCTTTTTTTTTTATAAAAACAAAAATATCTATTTAGTTAATGAGTTGTTTTTCTTAAAGTATAGCTGACACACAATGTTACATTAACTTCAGGTATACAACCTAGTGATTCAACTTTGCACCTTCATTCTCAAAGGATATTTTCCTAGGTTTAGAAGTGTAAGTTGGCAGATTTTTCTTTCAAAAATTTGAGAGGTGTCATTCTACCAGGTATTGGTCTAAGTGTGCCTTCTTAAATGTTTCTGTTTAGAAATCAGCTCTGGTCTAGTATTTGCTACTCTGAATATAATTTATTTTCTCAGCTGTTTTTTTTTTTTAATTTTTTTTTTTTTTTAACGTTTATTTACTTTTGGGACAGAGAGAGACAGAGCATGAATGGGGGAGGGGCAGAGAGAGAGGGAGACACAGAATCGGAAACAGGCTCCAGGCTCTGAGCCATCAGCCCAGAGCCCGACGCGGGGCTCGAACTCATGGACCGCGAGATCGTGACCTGGCTGAAGTCGGACGCCCAACCGACTGCGCCACCCAGGCGCCCCTCTCAGCTGTTTTAAGATGCTTTTGTCTTTCATTTTTATAACTTTATTTTTACTTTATTTATTTGTATTTTTTTGAGACAGAGAGAGTGAGCACATGCACGTGTGCGAGCAGGGGAGGGGCAGAGAGAGAAGGAGAGAGAGAATCTTAAGCAGGCTCCATGCTCAGCACGCCTGACACAAGGCTTGCTCCCATGACCCTGAGATCATGACCTGAGTGAAAATCAAGAGTTGGACGCTTAACTGACTGAGCAATCCAGGAGCCCCGGTTTTTATAACTTTTTTTGTGTGTTTTTTTTAATTTAATTTTTTATGTTTTTAAATTTACATCCTAATTAGTTAGCATATAGTGCAACAATGATTTCAGGAGTAGATTACTTAATGCCCCTTCCCCATTTAGCCCATCCCCCCTCCCACAACCCCTCCAGTAGCCCTCAGTTTGTTCTCCATATTTATGAGTCTCTTCTGTTTTGTGCCCCTCCCTGTTTTTATATAATTTTTGTTTCCCTTCCCTTATGTTCATCTGTTTTGTCTCCTGAAGTCCTCATATGAGTGAAGTTATATGATTTTTGTCTTTCTCTGACTAATTTCACTTAGCATAATACCCTCCAGTTCCATCCATGTAGTTGCAAATGGCAAGATTTCATTCTTTTTGATTGCCGAGTAATACTCCATTTTGTGTGTGTGTGTGTGTGTGTGTGTGTGTGTGTGTGTGTGTATACACCACATCTTCTTTATCCATTCATCCTTCATCCATCGATGGATATTTGGGCCCTTTCCATACGTTGGCTGTTGTTGATAGTGCTGCTATATAACTTTTAATGTAATATGCCTAGGTGAGGTTCTACTGTATGTATCTGGTTTGGAGTTTGTAGCATTTCATTAGTTTGTAGCTTAGAGTCTTTTGATAGTTTTGGAAACTTCGCAGCCATTTCCTGTCACATACTACTTATCCTAAATCTCTTTCTTTTTCTGGGACTGCAAGTATAGTCACTGTGAATCTTTTCATCCTATTCCTTATGTCTTTTACCTGTATTTTACATCCTGTTGTTTTTCACTGCTTCATTCAAGATGTTTTCTTCTAATCTTTCAGTTCTCTAATTCTTTTTTCTGCTCTGCAGAGCTGGAACTCAAGCCTTAAGTTCTTGATTTCAGTTAATGTACTTTTCAGTTCAATTTACTCTTTAAATTCTTTAAGAGTTTCCAATTACAACCAGAAATGATCAGTACTGTCTTTTATTTTCATGAACAAATTAAGCAGAGTAATGTTAAGATCTGCATCTAACAACTTCATTATCTTGATCCTTTGTGAATCTGTTCCTGCTGACTGTTGTTTTTCTTGTCCTCTTCTCACGTTTCTTTATCTTGTCTTATTTTCTCATATGCTTGGTTATTTTTAATGGATGTCATATAGAAAGAGCTGTAAAGATAATTTGGGGGCTTAGGATAATGTTATCTCCTTCCAGAAAGGATTTATATCTGCTTTGGTAATTGGGTAGAGGCACTAGCAATCTTGAAATCATTTTAATTCAATCAGGAATTGAGATGATTCAAACCTGGGCTTCAGTCCCTAGGGGTGCCTATTTCTGGTTCATCCTCACTTTTAGGGAGTAATCTGTTAAGATCCCAACCTAATGCCTGCTGGTTTTATCAGAATCTTCCTTTCCTTGACTGGCCCCAAATTCTAGACTTTATCCTAATAGCTCCATGAGTCTCTCAAAAGCTCTGCCCAGATTCTTAGCCTTTCAGTGACCTTTTTAAGAATTGGCAGACAGATAATACTACTGGAATCATTTCTAGGGGAAAACTGGCTCCAAATGTTGAACTCACCATTTCTTCTTGGAACTGAGACCCACTCTTCTCCATTGCCTGAGTAACTCTCTGATGCCTTCAAAAATATATCTTAATATTTTGACCAGCTTTTCTATCTGTTCTCAGAGGTGGGTGAGTTCAAATAAGCTAATCCCACCATATTATCTTCATCCCATAAGTTTTGATATGTGATCTTTATATTTTCAACTGTGATTTCCTTTTCTACTGATATGTGATTTCCCTTTTTACCTCATCACTGAGTGCTAAAGCATTTTTTAAATCAATAAAATAGCAACAACATTTTGTAAAGTCTATAAAATAGTTCCATATCTACTATATCACAACTATATTCTTAGATGGTAGATGACTTATTATCATCCTTATTTACTAACAGATGGGGAAACTGGGCTTAAAGGGGCCTCTTATGGTCACACAGAGGGTGAGAAAACCCTAACCTCTATATAATTTAATTGTATTTTATTATTTGTTTTCATGTTTACTTTCTGTCTTCACCCTCTAGAATATAAGTTCTTTCAGTACAGGGGCCTTGATTTCCTCTTTTACTGGTCTATTCATATGGCTTAGAACAGTACCCAGCATGTGCTGGATGGTCAGTTAATTTATTGAATTGATAAAAGTTACAAAAAGAATGAAGGATAATAGGGTGAGCATTATACTTTTTGTGTTACAATTTGAGGAATAAAATTTTACATTTATACAGTACTATGTAGTTTACAGTAATTTTTAAATACTACAAGCCATTCCTATTTATAATAATTCTAGGTAGATTTTATAATCTTCCTTACTTTAGACTCACAGTGAAGTTAAGGGACTTATTCAGTCACAGAGCCAGCAAATGGCAGAGCTGGCACTCTGAATCTCATTCGCTTACTTCAGCTAGAATAGGCTAGGGCTATTTCCACTAGGTACCATTGACTCCTTATATTGCAATGACTTCCCTTGGTTATTCACAGGATTGTACACCTGTGGGCATTCAAAATGTATGTCAGCTTCCTAATGTTTAATTTATAATGGAGATATCTGATTGAAAAGAAAGCTATAGCCTTTAGTTGGTCTTGAAATTTGTGTGTGTAGAGCAAAGAAAATATTTAAATTAGTGAGGAAATACATGATGGTTGTCACTGGAGGCCTAACAATGGTTAAGTAGAGATCAGAGTATTTGCATTCCATGTACATGAACACCTTACTGAAAATAAGTAAAATGTGATCTAAACTGGCCTCTAAGTCCATACAGAGCACAGCTGAATGCATATGAAGCAAAAACATTATTAGTGAGCTATTAGAAAAATAAGGAGGAATCGTTTCCTTTGTTAAAAAGTTAGTTAAAAATGAATTAGCACACATTTACTGGAAGCATCAAAACTGAGGAATAAATAGCTGATGTTATGTAATATGACAGATAACTCTATACAAAAGAAAGGTTAAAAATGTTTAAAATCAAGATCTTGTAGACACAGAATCAAGAGGATTATAAAGGAGAAATCACTGCTGAGGGAAATAGGACAGATGGCGAGGCTAAATAACTGGGTATTTGTTCTTGAGTGATTTTGACTAAATAAAGAACTTGAGTAGAAAATATGGAATAAAGCAATGCATTCAGATTCATTTTCTTTTAAAGAAAACAGCTTTCTAACATTAGAGCTAATGTGTTAAAAGACTATACAGATATTTTTACAAAGCACTACATTATGAAAGATGTAGAAATGTTAAATCTGATACATGGGAATACAAATTTCCTTAAGAAGGAGATTTTAAATCTTGGAATGGAACTATCTAATAAAGTAAGACAAAGGGAGGGGGTTTCAAATGTTTAAATCTAAGAAGGAAATAATACTGCATATTATAGCAGGTAGCCAATTAGGATGAAGGCTAGAAAGGACAATCCCTATTTCCATCTAACCTATTTACATCAACATGTGGACCTAATAAACAATGACTCCTAAGTGATACTTCTGCATTTTACCCTCCTAACTTCACTCTGACATTCTTATAAAGGATCTCTAGAAGGGATAAGGGATCCCTCAGAGTTCCCAACACTCCTCTTCTCTGGTCTTAGGCAAGGAACCACAGTGGAGAGAAAGAAGGGACTGTAAACACTTCTCTCCCTGAATGTGGTAAGACTTGGTGTTAAGTGTGCTTTATGCTAGGGACCTAAAAGCACTGGGACAGCCAGTACCTCTGAGAAAGGGACCTGAGAAATTAGATGCCTAGGTCTGTCTCTGGTCCAGACTTTGAAGGCGGCTGTGAACTTGCTGACAAGTGCGTGTGTTACATAGACCAGTCATTCACTAGGGAGGAAAGCATCAAGATTATTAGGAAAAGGACATGGACACCTCCACAAAACGTGCTTCTGACTAGAGTATCTCACCTGATGGATGTCCCAGAAACCCCTGTGATGAAACTTAATATGAGTACAGATCTATCTGAGGACACAAAGAAATACAGTAAGGAAGTGCTTAAGGGTGAGCTTGAGAGAGGAGGGCAAAGGATAGAGGAGGAAGGAATTAAATAGTATTATATTTGATCATAAGGTTGTGATTTATGTTTAAAGAAGGGGAATGTGCACTGGAATCATACCGCCTGGGTCTGTGTACTGGCTTTACCATTTACGAGCCATAGAGCAAATTATGGAGCCTTCATTTCCTATCCTTCCTATAGTACAGGGATAGTAACAGCACAAACCTCACAGAGTTCATGATGATTAAGAAAGTTAAAATATGGAAAGTATTTAGAACATTGCCTGGCATTCCTTCTTCCTTTCACTTACTTGCATTTTTTTATCCCCAGCTTCGCTAAAGGACTGATTGCAACAGAAAAGATGAAATTAGGGCTAATTTATTTTACTTCTTATCAATCACACGTGGCAAAAGGTTTGATGAATTTCAGCTAAATAAGACTTGAGGATTGCTCTAAATCTTCATTTGACTACCTCATATTGTGTTCATATTATTATCACTGTCCACCATTTCCATAAATAATTGAGACTGGGTTGCCCAACATTTTTGAAAAAAAAATATTTGAAGTAGAAAACTAACAGATGGGTAGAGCTATTTTGAATAAACACAAGGGGAAAAAGAATTCAAAAGCTGCTAATATGGCACAAATAAATTTGTATTAGAAATCATAATACAACAGAAGGCTATTATGCTTATAGATGGATTTAGAACATAATTAAATCCCTTAAATAAATACTATATTAAATATAAAAATAAAATACAGAAGACCTGAGCAATTTTGTTAAAGCATTCAATAATACCAAAAAATCAAAAGGAACAAAGTTGAAATGACTTTTAATTACATACAGTCAGAACATTTTCAAACACATACAAAGAAAAAGAGGAGGTGAAGTCAAGCATTTATTATATCGAAGAAAGAATACGGAAGAAAACAGAACTGAAAGATTTCATACTATTCATTTTTCCTAAAACACAATCTAGAATTAGGAAAAAAAGCACTTATTTTTAAAGAAGGACACTAGAAACCTAAACCTTAAATATTCAGTTGAGTTTTGCTAAATAATGTAACCTTTATATAATTCAACTCAAATGAAAAGTTAGAGGGTAAATGGTTCAAGAAAGAGGATTCATACCAATGTACTAGTGATGTCTGATAAGTGGAAACTCAACAGACCTGTGCAAGGGCCATGAAGAGCTTCTGGGCTCTCACTGTTTAAAGGGTAGAAGGCAAAGTAGTTACCCTGGACCAGGGCTGGTGAGTAGCCTGACTTTATCTAGACTACAACATTTGCAAACATAAATAAAAAATACCCAAAGGAAAGGACTGCATAATAGTCAGAATGTATTTGCAAGGCAAAGATCTTGCTACACTAATACAATAGCTTTTTTGAGATAACAGAAAATGGGTAAAAGGAACTGGGCAGATAACATTTATCTACATTTTAACAATACTTGCAACCCTGTGCTGCATATCAGCATGCTGAGAAATTAAGAGATGAACTATACAGATGATGTGATAGAATGAATTACTAGTGGCTTATAAATTGGAAATACAGGATTATTACTCTTTTCAGAGGTAGAAATATATACACATACACATACAGATATACTTCAGGTTTCAGTCTGTAGCTAGACTAATTACATGAAATAAAATAAATGCGGCTTATACATTAATCATTTTCAGGAAGGGTTAGTTTGATAGCATTCAAGTATCTAGACAACATATAAGAAAATAATTTTGGAAGCAAACAACAACAAAGAATGAAACACACCTTTTATCTTTTGAAATCAGTGTCATATAGGCTCTGTTACCAACAGAAGTTTTCTCCAACATTTGTGGTTCTAATTTTCCTATGACTTTTGGGTGCTTATAAAATTCAGTGAGCTTAGGTAAAGACTTGATAAATCCACTAGCAAATACTGATAGTATTTTGAAATTCCTTTCTTTTTGAACTACTGTAATTCTTTAGAGAAATAGCCTAATGGATGAGGTCTTAGAAAAGACACAGAACAGGGCACCTGATGGCTCAGTCAGTTAAACGTCAGACTCTTGATTTCGCCTCAGGTCATGATCTGATGGTTCATGAGATTGAGCCTTGCATCGGACTCTGTGCTGGGAGTGTGGAGCCTGCTTGGGATTCTCCCTCTCCCTTTCTCTCTGCCCTTCCCCTGCTCTCTCTCTCAAAATAAATAAATAAACTTTAATAAAAAAAGAACTCTATTAAAAAAAAAGAAAGGAGACATAACAAGGTTGGTTGACACTTTCAAAGAGGTTATTTAAAATCAACTGCAAACTCAAGATAAGTTATTTAAGCATGGATTTCAAAGAAGGAAGGGTAAACTGGCCATTTGTTCATTCATTCCATAACTAAGAAACTGAGTATTTATTATGTGCTTCGTGGATACTAAATCTGCTACAATCCTAGAGTTGATACTCTTGTTAGGATGCTAATTAAAATAGCTATAATTAGAGGGATGTGCTTTTCAAACAGTTCTCAGGTACTGAAATGAAAAATGTTACTTATATCACAGACTAAGTGCAAGGTCAGTTTGACTTCCTGAATGTCTAAAGTAAAGAATATTTTCAAAAGAATTGCAATATAATGTTAAAGTATCTAAAGTTACTTAAGAAATCCTTAATAAAATATCTTTGAAAATACGTTTAGAAGTGATAATAATGAAAGGGACTACTGTAATCAGTTGTCACTGTGTAAATGAGGGGTTCTGCAGTATTTAAAGGTTTGTTTTACTAGGGCAAGCATTACATTATAAAGTATAATATAAAAAGCATTATAAAATATTATGTATTTTTCATAATAATGAATCACCTAACAATTTCAGTATCTGTGGTTACCGCATCAGAGCCATCCTTTTTCAACCGATGATGACTCCAATTAAGATTTGAATTAATGGGATTAGACTAATAACTACAACTTATATTCACATGGTTGGTAATAAGTACCATACTTGTAATTTACAGTACCACAGTGTTTTATAAGGGCTATTATGTTATTAATTAGTTACATTGATCAGAATACCACATAACATAGCAGTACTAAAATATTATAATTTGCTCAGGCTACTTTCCATCTAGTATTATATCTATTCGTTCTATGGGTGACCATAAGCATCACTGAAAGCAGATAGATTGTTTCCGTTAACAATGTCAAAATGTGCACTTCAGAAAGTCAAAAGAAGAGAATTCTACTGAGGATTCTTGCTATGGGAATTCACTTGTTTTCTCACTATGCCATGAAATCAGGGCAAAAGCATGAAGTCAGGACTTAGAGGGGTCAAATAAGGTAAGAACACTAACCATTTATATGTATAAATTAGTCCACATTTAGTTTGAATCTACTTATTTGTAGGGTTCTGCCATCTAAATCTAGTTTCTGTTGTTGGTGTTTCCTTGCTTTGGGACCCTGACTCTAATGGAATATTGTTTTTAAGCACTCTAAACTATCGTACTTCAACATCTCAGGTTTGACTGGGTCTCAGCCTCAATTGGAAATTAGGAGTGCAACTTTTTTTTTCCTTGTTGTCACAGTAAAAGATATATACCAGGATAAAAATTACAATTTTCAGATTTAGACAACAGCACTCAAAGCGAATATTTTGGAATACATTATCAGGTTTCAATTCTTGAAAGCTCAAAGAGGAAATAGTTACTCTGCTAATTAGCCAGTAAAGTGACATGACTGCAGTCCAAGTGGATCATCTACTTAACTCACTAAGAAAGATTTGCCTGGATCTTGCTTTAAGCTCTGTATTTACAACCATATATATAAAGCCTCTGTGAAGGAAAAATGTAAAATATTCACTCAAATAATTCATAGTAAACTAAAGGGGAAATAAAAATTTGTTAGGGGAGATAAAAAATGTGGTAGATTTCTTTGTGTAATAGTTTTGGGTGGTGGCTCCAATGTTATTAAGAAAAAATATTTAATCTATAAAGATTATAAGATGAGTTTCTTAATTTGAACTATAATAATTGCTGATACTTCAGATTTTATTGTTCCCTTTTAACAGCTTTTTAATTTGAAGTATTACTGGCAAGGGGACTTTTCTTCATTACTGCTAAAATATTTCAAAAGGTACAGATAAATTCAGTACATTTTTATAACTGATTTGAGAATTTGTTCACTTTATAGTTAAAAGTCAGAAGGAAACAAACCAGCACCACCTCTATTTTATAATTTTCTATCTTTCCAGTTTCCCCCAAATATATACTAGGATGCTTATAAACTAATTGTACGGAAGCAAACATTAGTATCCAAGACATAGAATATAGTGTGATATTACGTCAGAATTTGGGTTCATGAAGTGGCATGAGGTATCCCCTGAGGCATGTGATTATAATCTAGGGTTTATCCAAGGAACGAAGACAACCATCCCAAATAGTGATTCCCCCACAGAATGACTGCTTCGAAACAAAGTGAACACATGCTTTTACCTTCCTCCTTTCTTCTCTTCGCTTCTTCTTCATTTCTTTCTTTTGCTTTCAATGCTTCATCAGCTTTTGCTGAAACAAAAACAATGGAATTTCTGTACTTATTTTATATCTATATCATAAAATATTGAAAATATTGGGGAAAGGGATAAGAAATTCCTTGCATATTTTTTGTGACCTAGTCAGAAGTAAAACACAAAATGGCTGAAAATCTGTAATACACCTTTTACATTTACTCAGAACATTTAAGATATTATTTTAGAATCTTTGAAGCT
Organism: Prionailurus bengalensis; assembly: GCF_016509475.1. NCBI lineage: Eukaryota > Metazoa > Chordata > Mammalia > Carnivora > Felidae > Prionailurus > Prionailurus bengalensis. Next base: position 107,221,848 of record NC_057350.1, read on the forward strand.
CAGTTTGAGATAATCTCTATACAAAAAAGAAAATAAATTTAAGCAACATAAAGTTTAGATGATGGTATATGAATTGGGAATAACTATTGATCATAAGTCATCAGATTTTGTCAGTGCAATGCATCTGTTTTAAACTTTGGGGGAAAGTTCTTAACCTACAATTCACATTTTAAATATAAGAAGCTTGCAATATCTTTGGAACAGTATCAAATTAGGTAGCATATTATTTTTTTTTTCATTGCATATCATAGTAGCAGTTCTTTATTCATGTTATGACAGCATTTGGTAAAAAGAGTCTTTTTCCCTCTAGAAACCTCTTCCCTTATTACTTAATTATCTACTAGTTGCTCAACTGCAGGGGTTTTCAAACACTTTACTACAGATGTTAAAGAAGATTAAAAATATACAGCACAGTAACAAGGGACTATCAATATACTCTGTAAATTAATTAAATTTCTGTTCTAGCACATCATTTATTCCAAGGCATTAATGTCTCAAAGGAGCGATTCTCCTTTATTGCCAGCTCACTGCCTGATGAGTGAACTAAGTGAAAATAAGTCTCTAATAGCATTATAGTTGATGAAATATTAAGTTAAAAAAGTATTGCCTCGTCAAAAGAAAAAGAATCAAACTGTGCCAGCATTAAACTTTGGATGAGCCTTTATTATAATGATAACAGCAATGTAAACTGTGATTTTAAAAAAATAAACATGCTCTTCAGTGTTTCTGCTGCATATATTTTTTCCTATGCAAAATCAACATATTCTTTATAAGTATAAAACCTGGCTTAAAAGGTGAGTTTTACAAAATACATACCACATACGTAACTATTTTTCTTCAAAGTTTTATTTTTCATCACCATCAATATTGACACTTTCTTAAAATATAAAACTTATATAATGGTATTTTGAAGTGCTATATCCAATTACATAGACATCTGTTTCCATTTACAAGGTTTAATACATACTTAGACTGCATTTAAAGTCATGAAATATTAAAACTTTTACGCCACTCTGTATCATTTCAAGAATCTATTAAATTAGATAATAAAAACAAACCACCAGTAACTCTAAAGACTTTTACTTCATTTACACTTTATTCTCCCTGGTAGAAGGACAAGGATAATAGAAATTCCATTTAAATTCAATTTTGGTTATATGTGTAATTGTAGATATACCCCTTGAGTCATGTAAAATGCTCAGCTTATGTTTCTTTCAAATTATCCCGCTCAGATTCACATTCTACTCCTTACAACCATCTTCAATATGTATTAGCTGAGCTCATTAGACTGAAATTTAATAATGCAAACATCAGGTGGATTTCAAGAACTTCCATTAACAACGTAAGATGGATTGCTTATATATAGCTCTTGGGCCAACTGGGCACAATTTAAATTCAATAAACTACCCTGCCTAAATCTGATTTATCTATTTCACTATGCCAGTTTGTCCTTTCTTACTGATTTGTTGCTATACATGGACAATTCATTGGAATACTGTTTTATATATATATATATATTTTTAAACTTCAAATGGCTTTTGTGCTGTGGTTAAATATTTTATGTACTGGAGTTTCATGCTGTCAATCAAGATTTCCAAGTGCGTGCATGCGTGTGTGTGTGTGTGTTGTTTGTGTGTGTATAAATAAAAAACCCTTTGAATTATGTCAAAATGGCATAGATAATAATTAATTTTAAAAACCACACATTTGAAAATTTTATCAATAATCAATGTGCTCTCTACAAATAATCTGAATGAATTCACTCGAAGAAAATTTATTTATTCAAATTGAGTCATTAGGATAAACCCCTCGTCGATTATTAAGGTAATTTGGAAGAAACTTTTTTTTTTCTTTCCAACTGCTTTCTGATTTTATTTAAATGTGAATAGGGAAGCATGTATAGTCATTCATATATGATTTAGTTTACCCTAAAATTTTTTATATTTTCTAAAAGGTGTCAATCCCACTTTACAGATGAGGATACTGAATCTCATTAGATGAGGATACTGAATCTCTTACCACAAAATTTGATATGATATGATAAGAACACAACTGGTAAGTGGTAAGCTGTATTCTTATGATTCATGATCATTCCCTTTGGACTTTACAGCAGGATCTACTTAAAAACCACACCATTTACCAAAATACTTAACATCTTCCACTAACCTTATACACAACTTCCAATCCCTTGACTCTTCCAAGCCCTCCAGACTTAACAGTCCTCTCTAGGCTCTGCTTCCTTCCCTACCCAAGACAACCATTTCAATTCCACCCATATAAACACTCATTGTCCTGATTCCTTTGTTGTTTTGCCAAGCTGTTATCAATATGGCTAACCATTTTTTTTTTTTCAATTTTTGCTTCAGAGTCTTCTTACAAAACAGTATATAAATGTTATTGGCCCGGGGCGCCTGGGTGGCTCAGTTGGTTAAGCATCTGACTTCTGCTCAGGTCATGATCTCGTGGTTTGTGAGTTCGAGGCCTGCATCGGGCTCTGTGCTGACAGCTCAGAGCCTGGAGCCTGCTTCAGATTCTGTGTCTCCCCCTGTCTCTGACCCTCCCCTGCTCACACTCTGTGTCTCATTGTCTCTCAATAATAAATAAATTTTTTTAAAAATGTTAAAAATTAAAAAAAAAAATTTTTTTTAATTTTTTTAAACGTTTTATTTATTTTTGAGACAGGGAGAGACAGAGCATGAACAGGGGAGGGTCAGAGAGAGGGAGACACAGAATCCGAAACAGGCTCCAGGCTCTGAGCTGTCAGCACAGAGCCTGATGTGGGGCTCGAACTCACGGACCGCGAGATCATGACCTGAGCTGAAGTCGGCCGCTTAACCGACTGAGCCACCCAGGCGCCCCCCCAAAAAATTTCTTAAAAAAATGTTATTGGCCCTACTAAAAACCAATGATCTAGAAATTAACATGGATCCTTCCATGTTGCTCATCTTTCATAACATCCATAGTTGGTTTCCATTCTCATTCTTAAAACTTACTATGCTTTCCAGGAAAAAACTCTTTGACCTCAGCTGCAGCAATTTCTTACTTGACATATCTCCAAAGGCAAGGGAACTAAAAGCAAAAATGAACTATTGGGACCTCATCAAGATAAAAAGCTTCTGCACTGCAAAGGAAACAATCAACAAAACTAAAAGGCAACCGACGGAATGGGAAAAGATATTTGCAAATGGCATATCGGATAAGGGCTAGTATCCAAAATCTATAAAGAACTCACTCACCAAACTCCACACCCAAAAAAACAAATAATCCAATGAAGAAATGGGCAGAAGACATGAATAGACATTTCTCTAAAGAAGATATCCAGATGGCCAACAGGCACATGAAGAGATGTTCAACATCACTCCTCATCAAGGAAATACAAGTCAAAACCACACTGAGATACCACCTCATGCCAGTCAGAATGGCTAAAATGAACAAATCAGGAGACTATAGATGCTGGAGAGGATGTGGAGAAACGGGAACCCTCTTGCACTGTTGGTGGGAATGCAAACTGGTGTAGCTGCACTGGAAAACAGTGTGGAGGTTCCTCAAAAAATTGAAAATAGATCTACCCTATGACCCAGCAATAGCACTGCTAGGAATTTACCCAAGGGATACAGGAGTGCTGATGCATAGGGGCACTTGTACCCCAATGTTTATAGCAGCACTTTCAAGAATAGCCAAATTATGGAAAGAGCCTAAATGTTCATCTACTGACAAATGGGTAAAGAAGATGCGATTTATATATACAATGGAATACTACTTGGCAATGAGAAAGAATGAAATCTGGCCATTTGCAGCAACTGGCAAATTGCTGGAGTGGATAGAACTGGAGGTTATTATGCTAAGTGAAATAAGTCAGACAGAGAAAGACAGATACCATATTTTTTCACTCATATGTGGATCCTGAGAAATTTAACAGAAGACCATGGGAGAGGGGGAAAAAAAAGTTACAGAGTGGGAGGGAGGCAAACCATAAGAGACTCTTAAAAACTGAGAATAAACTGAGGGTTGATGGGGGTGGGAGGGAGGGGAAAGTGGGTGATGGGCATTGAGGAGAGCACCTGTTGGGATGAGCACTGGGTGTTGTATGGAAACCAATTTGACAATAAATTATATTTAATAAACAACTTACTATGCTTTCTCCACAACTGCCAATAATCTCATCCTGGCTTCTCTGACTCCCTTTTATTTTTTCAGCCTCACTCCCATTCACTTGCAAACCTTTATGTTCATCAATCCTTACCTCTTTTTCCTTGTTTCAGAAAGCAAATTCATTTACTTGTGCTTTAGAACTTAAAGCTTTCCATATCTTTTAGGGTACTTTCTATTTCTTAAGGTTCAAACTCACTCTTTCTTTATCTTTAAACTATAAATACATTCAAGTCTCACAAATCCTGTACAATATTTACTCTTTTTTTCAACCAACTTACTGCTTTCTCTCGTTCCTATTAGATTTGCCCCATAGCTTTTGCAAAATGGCCCCTAAAAATTTCTGCAATAGTCAAATTTAATGGTTATCTCAGTTTTGTCCTGTTAGTCTCCACTTTTTAAAAACCTGCTAACCAACCACATCTCTATCAAAATGATCTCCTAACTCTAACAAGTCTTTGTCAACCTTTTTTGGCTGTGGTCTCTTTTACCCATTTTTTACTTCTTAGAGTTCTGCTCTTAGGCAGTCTATATAGAAGATCTAAAATGTAACCCATATGTCTACCATAGCTCTAGTTCTGGACCCTCTCCTGATCATGAAAACTCTTTTTCTGATTACTTCCACATAGATAGCTCCCCATAGATATTTCAAAATCATGTACATGAATAAACTCATAACCTTTCCCTCGAACCTGATCCTCTTTCCTTGGTATTTGCTGTTTTCTCTCAGGTTGGACATCTTTGTGACATCCTCCTCCAAATCTTATTCTCATGCAGTACATCTGATTGGCTAGGAGTTCCATCAGCTTCTACTCCACACATTATCTCTAGAATCCATCTAGTCTTTTGCATTTTCATTGCCAATATTCATGTTCAGGGCCTTAAGTCTTTTCACTTTAAGAAAGGAGTTCCTTTTGATCTCTGTATTTTTAATCCTATTCCCTACAATGAATCCTCTATATTACCACCAGGGCAAGGAACATGTTCATTGTTTTGTATTCCCAGCAACAAGTACAGAATCTAGAACATAGATATGTTCAATAATTAAGTGAATGAATGTACCATTCTAAAACACATATATGATAATGCCACTCCCTGCTAAAACTATCTCCAAAGGTGCCCTGTTGCATATATGCATGCACAAATCCAATTTCCTTATCATGCCATCTAAAGCCATTCACAGTCTGATCTCAATGTAACTTTCTAGCCTCATCATTCACCACTCCCCCTTCATCGTCTCAGGAATGCATGGCCTTGCTGGGCCATACTGTCTTTTGTTTGTATTGCCATGCTTTTGTTCTTGCTGATTGCCCACCTCACCTTCTAGCTGAGAAAACCTTATCAGAAAGTTTTAGTCAAATGTCACTCTATGAAACCTTCTCAGATCAATATCCCTTGTTTCCAAGTGGACCTGATGGCTCCCTCCTTTCTTCTTGGGCATTTTAATAACTTCCTTATGGAATGTACAAAATACTTTATTCCTTCATTAGAAGAAATATCCAACTCTTTGAGAGGAGGGCACATAGTAGGTGTGGCAGAAATTGTTGGCATTCTCTTCTTCTTAAGTCTTTAGCCAGCCTACATTTTCTAGTCCCCTTGAAGTTAAGTGTGGCCATTTACCTGAATTCAAGCCAAGGAATGTGAGCATAAGTGATATGTATCATGTTTCCATACCCAGCCTATATAAAATTCCCACACAATCCTACTTCTCTTTGTCTATCCATTTGCTGAACAGAGGACCCACAGAGCATAAACCCCCAGATAAAGATCTGGGTATGGATTTCTGCAGAAAGTAGTGCTTTCCTGTAGACTTACATTACACTGCGATATGAGCACAATACAAGTTTATATTGTTTTAAAGGAGCTGAAATTTTGGAGTTGTTTATTAGCACTTTGTACATCTTATCCAGTACACTGTTTGTTAAATATTTTCTAAACAAATACTTAACAGGATTTTGAAAATCAACACAAATATTATGCTGATTCTTCTAAAGTGAAGCCTCCTTTCAGAAAAGAGGTCCACTATGGCTGTTCATTTGAATGATGAAGATCAGAAGAGCGGCTGCAGAGGTGGTATGGGGAAATTGTTCAGTATGTATAGTTAACAGCATATTACTAGAATTTATTCTCATCTTTACTAATTTTACACAAAAATCCACAGGGATATAGCTTTTTAGATCATTGCAGCTATTTGCTTAAGTTAGATTTTAAATGATTTGGGAAGGTAGTTTATGTACTCTACATGAGGAAATCAATTGACTCAAGAACTGGAAAAGACTGACAGGGTATTTAACTCATCCACTACTTTCAGGAAGGACTATATTAATATTCCCAGAGAAAATCTTTTTGTAAAAAAGTGTAACAACCTTCACTTGGAAGTTCTTCTCTACATGTAGCTCAATCTCTGACAAAGCACCATCATGAATAGACCAGAAATGGCGAAGAATTCTTGTAAAACAGAAAGCAGATGGGATCAGATCTATGGAAAAATGGTTAGAGGAAACCACAGCCCAATCATATTTAGAAGACTATACAAACATGGGTGCAGTTGTAAGAGTACTTGCATTTTAAAGTCAGTGGAGACCAAGCATAGGTGGTAGGACTGAGGCAAATGTCAAATGGGGAATGATTAGAGCAGCTGAACAATGGCAATGTACCCTCAGTGTGGTAAGTAGGGGTATGGGTAGTGTTTGACCACAGGTTGAAACAATGAGTGTAGGAGGTACCAGGCCCAGTGAGGCAAGAGCTGGTTAACTACTAACCCCTATAAAAGGAATGACAAGCTACTAATGGTCATTCCTAGCAACACATCTTGCCCCCTGACACAAACAACGGAGAGTTGAAATGGCAGGATTACAGGTAATGTGGAATATAAAGGTGAATGGCCAACTTAGAATTACCGGACATTTGAAGAAAACCAATCCCTTGAAAGACAAAACAAGCAAAAACAATACAACCAACAAGAATGCTCTAAAAATATTAAGCAGAGGAATTAAAGTTAATAAAGCCAACAAAACTTTTTTGGAATCAGTGTAAATAATATCCTTAAAGTGATCTCGGAAGATATTGATTGCATCTTGGAAATTCAATTTTGATCACTGAAATAGAACTCTATACATTAAATGAATCGCAGAATGAATATAGCTGAAGACTAAATGAGTATGTTAGGGGATCTTAGCAAGGAATTTTCCCTGAATGTAGTAGAAAGGAACTAAGAGATATAAAAAGAAATTAAGAGGTATCATCATCATCATCATCATCATCATCATCATCATGGTTAACATTTACTGAAAGCTTACTAGGTGACTTTGTGTTTGTATATGTGTGTGTATTTCACTTAATTCTCAAATTGGTTCCATCCTCACTTTACAGACCAGGAAGCTGAAGTATAGAGAAGTAAAATAACTTTTTCAAGGTCACAGAAATAGAAGCACAGAAGAAAGACCCATATGTTCCAACATCTATCTAAGAAAATATTGTGAAATACTATAAAGCAATTAAAAGAATGAGATAGACTTGTATGTATGGAAAGATCTTCAAGACAGATTTTTTTTTTTTTAAAGCAGGCTCAATAACAACATATACCATGATTCCATTTACTAAACAAAATAAAGTACATGAAAATATATGTAAACACACAAAAGGAGACAGGAACTATGAATGAAAAACTCCTAATTTATTTCTCTAAGCTCAATTGTGGCAGAGCAGGGCTTCTACCCAAATCCAACAGGTGTGTTCTTTACATTATTATATTACCTTTATTTTAAAAGTACATATGTACTCTGTTATTTCACCTACAAAGTTAAGAAAATTAGTCTCTCAATACACTAAAATTTTGTGATGCTCTGCTGTAAGTTTTGGAGCCCAGAGAGAAATGTTTTAATGAATTGTACGTAAGACATCTAGCAAAATATATTTCTGCTTACTTTAGTTTTTTATAATTCTTAATGCTTTTCACACTAACCCTAAGAAAAGGACTGAGACACTAAAGTATTTCACAGGCACTGCTGTGTCAAAATATTTACGCGATGACTGTAAAACAGGGAGACTTGTAATCAGGATACTAGTATTGTATCCAGCATTGCCCATCCCATTCTTCACATGTGTGTGGACTTTGTTGGATCAGTCATCAAAATACATTTAAGAAATTTTTCTGATATTCTTTCCTACTACATTTACCATGAATGGCACATGTTTATTCACTTTAAATGTTGTCATATGCTTTTAAAAAAATTATGAAGAGAAAACAATATAAACAATAAAGTATCATTTCCCAAAGAATTCTGAGGATTTTACCTAGATAAGTTATTACCATGTTTTTTATTGATGAAGAAATAAAAAGCCCAAGAAAGTTAAATAATTAGCCAGAAGTCAGAATAATGAAGATACAGAAGCTGTGAATTCTACTTTAATGCTTTTTTTTAAAGCCTATTTCTTACCTATTTATTCACTTGGAAGCAAACAGGAACCAAAATCAGAGTATAACAAACTGCTTCCATGCATAAGTTGCTGTTTAGGTAGAAACTTTTATCTGAAGATACTTTACTCAAAATCACATGGAAAATCTGAAGAGGCCTCTACCAACTATTATTACATGGTTACTTATTTTATATATTTAAGGTGGCATTTAAAAATGTATCTAGTGAGCTTCTTGTCATAGTACTATGTCGACAGTACTATGCTGAAATTCATAAGTATATGTGTCTGAAGGAAAATTTCTGAGATTCTCTTCTTTCTGAGATTCTTTTCCCAAAATACAGTAGCTCATCTAAAGTAGTACAGTGAACAAACAGTGGTTAACTGTAGTTCTGATTCCAAAGTATTACACACTACCATTCTTCAACAGTAACTGTGTCTCTGAAAAATACCACTTCAGTGAACTATGGAACTTTGTAAGAAAATGCCTGAATAAAAAGCATTACTAATTTTCATGCTATGTGTCTGGGAGAGCAACAATTAGCAAAGAGCAAAAGTGATATTTGCATTTAGGATTTAATTTTCTTTGAACTTTCATGTTGAGGTTTAAGGCAGTTTTCATCTTAACCTAGAGAAAAAAACCCACCTGATTGTGCAGTTTTAGCTCATCTGTGCTAGGGTCTCTTTTGAGAATTTAATAAGCATCTGCTGGAAGAGGTACAAAGGTGCAAATACTGAACAAGTTTTTTTTCAAATCTAGCAGCCTATCTGGTAGCAATCATTACTGCTTTGTGATATTTTTAAGGCTTCAACAAGTTGAAAAAAGTGTCGTTGTTAGTAGAAAAAACAACTGTTAGTTACTAGCATCTAAAAAACAGGTAGTGGTCTGTGTTACATAGGAAGAAACTTATAAAGATATGTGACAAGTGACATAATTTTGGATCAAGGATGGTGTACATGTTTCAAAGCAAACAATTATAGATTTAACAAGCTGGTTGATAAAATAGTGAAAACTTAGATTTCAAGGAAATGAAGTTACTAGAAATATCAGAATTGCAAAAGCCTGATTTTTCTTTATATATTTAAAAAGAGCAAACTCCAGAGATTTCTAAAGGTCTAGATATGAACTTAAAACTAGCAATGAGCAAAAAATTTAGATAATACTAAACTTGTTATTAGAGAAGAAACAGCTAAGAACTTTCAGAGGGGAAAAATATATAATATGAAAAATGTAATGTTAAAAAATCCTAATAGGCCATGATCTCAGATATTTTTGCTGGGTTTTACTTACAGTTTTTGTACTTATCCAGACCTCACCACAATAGAAAACCTAAAAACTCACTAGTTAACACTATCAAATTTATTTATAAAGTTACATATGAATGTGGCTGCTGCTTCCGCATATTGAAAAATTAAGGATGATCATAATATTACCTCACCCTGGTGCCTCCTTTGCACACGTGGCAAAGATGTGAGATCTATTCATTGTAAGTTCTTACTCCTTACCAACTTGTGCCATTAGTAAATACTAGCAATACAAATGTACATGTAAAAATGTTTAATCATACCCAATGTTTGAAATGATTATTCTGACTCTACCTCAAGCACATAAAGTAGTCACTGTAACTGAAAAACTACCTTACAAACATAAAATTGTAATTATTGCATAGACACTGCAGAAAGAAAAAGAAGCCAGTGTCCATTATCTGTAAGTGTTCTAAAAATACTAATTTTTGCTACATCACTTTATAATCATGTTTGTTTTCATTATTTCCTTTATCTGTCCATTCAAAATAGATATAGAAGAAAATATAAAACAGATGACACAGAAAATTCTCCAGCAGAATACTGTACCCTAATCATTGAGCTAAGTGCTGAGGATTGAGAGATGAAGAAGTTCACATACCAGAAGGGGAAATGTAAAAACAAGCAAATACTTCTATACAGATGCTTTGGAAGTAATGAAAGGAGAGGACATGGCCAGGAAAAGCTTCTATAAGGTGATACTTGAACTGCCTCTTATAGGATAACTGTTAGCCAGGAAGACAGGCCAATCATCTGGGTCATGAAGTGTCCACGAACCAGCACAGTTATATTTTGTTTTATTTTTTGGTTCAATCCAGCCCAGATGCGCCTTGGAATAAACAGTAGAAAGAAGCAAGCTAGGAGATACGCTGTCACAGAATCCAAGGGACATTTGACCATGGACAGTGCTAAGTCCCCAAAGGGGACTGTCTACTGCTAGGGAGACCCGATCGATTCAAAACGACCACAAGTCAAGAAATGAAGTTGCACTACAAATCATATGCTGTGCAGTCAAATTCTCAGAAAATCATAAATGCCTAGAGCTATAGAACTTTAGAGATTCTCTGGCCCAGTATTATATATAACATGTTCCATTGGATACTAACTCCTCATGATTCTCTATTTAAACAAATTCCCACAGAGGAATAAGATTGGGCAACACAACACTGACTGAACTCTCCCTCATGGAAAGTCACAATACTCATTGACAAGTTGACATATCTATGGTATTCTGTAGTTAAAATCCTGTTTAACTTTGTTTAGTCTGTGTTTCTCAACTTATATTACCAAAGAACCATTCTTTTTCATAATATAAATAAAGAATATACTTTGGGAAGTTCTAATCTAGTCTAATGCTTTCACTAACTTGTTTTAATTTTTTCTCTAGGGGTACCCGGGTGGCTCAGTCAGGTAAGTATCTGACTTCAGCTCAGGTCATGGTCTTGCAGTCTGTGGGTTCAAGCCCCACGTCGGGCTCTGTGCTGACAGCTCAGAGCCCAGAGCCTGCTTCAGATTCCGTGTCTCCCTCTCTGTCCTCTCCGTCCCCCGCCCCCCCAGGTCTCTCTCTCTCTCTCTCAGAAATGAATAAACATAAAAAAATAAAATAAAGTTTTTTTTTCTCCCAGATTCTAAAAAGTATAAAGTTATTTCATCATTTAATTTTTTTACAACCCCCTCATTTGATATTCAGAGACAGGAACTATTACTTCCAAAGCATAATTATTCTTTTTCTTAATGTGAGTATAGTTGACACACAATGTTACATTAGTTTCAGGTGTACAACTTAGTGATTTGAAAAATTTATACATTATGCTATGTTCACAAGTATAGCTACCATCTGTCCCACTACATTGTTATTACAATTTTATTGACTGAATTATTTATGCTATACTTTTTATTCCCCTGACTACTCATTCCATAACTAGATGCCTAGATCTACTTTCTCCTTCAGTCATTTCACCCAGCTGTCCAACCTCGTCCCCTCTGCAAACATCAGTTTGTTTTCTGTATTTATAGTTGATTCTGCCAATACATAATTATTCTGAAGTCTAGAAGTGATTTTGTATCATCTCATGCTTTAAGTTATTATATAATTCAACAGATCATTTATATTTGTTTCTACAAATTGTTAAAATAACGGTAGCAATAAATGGTGGTGATGTTGAAAAATTGTTGATTCAATGCGAATGACAAATGGGAAATTACAAAATTATATGATATGTTTTAATTCTTTCCTACTTCTTTAAGCACCAATGTGGGAATATAAGTGGAACATATTGAATGATTTGGGTTTCTTTGCTCTTACATACAATTCCCCTCTGTATACTTTGTAATAGTTCCCAAAGTAAAAGCTTTTTCTTTCACCATTTTGTCCTATGACATGTCTTCTGGATTTTCTCTTAATTCTTATACCCTCAAGTGGGTTTATAGATTATCTGAACTTGCAAGGATTACTACCTCATGTGCCCCCTCCCTTTTTTAGTGTGTGCACACGAGAGAGAGGATGTGTGTGCATGCAAGTAGGGGAGAGGGGCAGTGAGAGAGGAAGAGAGAATCTTTTTCTTTTAAATTTTTTTTAATGTTTATTTTTGAGAGAGAGAGAGACAGACAGACAGAGAGAGACAGAGAGACAGAGCATGAGTGGGGGAGGAGCAGAAAGAAAGGGGGACACAGAATCCGAAGCAGGCTTCAGGCTCTGAACTGTCAGCACAGAGCCCAGTGTGGGGCTCGAACTCATGCACCGTGAGATCATGACCTGAGCTGAAGTCGGACGCTTAACCAACTGAACCACCCAGGCGCCCCGAGAAAGAGAGAATCTTAAGCAGGTTCAGGCTCCATGCCCAGCGTGGAGCCCAACCTGGGGCGCAAACTGACAACTGTGTGATCATGGTGTGAGCCGAAATCAAGAGTCAGATGCTTAACTGACTGAAACACCCAGGTGCCTCTATGTGCCTCTCCTTTCTTTCTGTTGGAGAATTTTCTATGTCATTTATTAGAAGACTTCTGATGATCAGTTTCACTGAGACTGACACACTATGCCCAACAGATGTGCAGCTGTAAGCAAAATATCCTACTGCTCTTTACTTGACTAGGTATTTTCCTTCTCAATGCTCCTGGTGGAATCCATGAGCACTCCAATGGCAAAGAAAGAATCAAATAGATCTAAATACAATTTAAGAGGAAAAAGTGGATAACCAATATATTTTTTTAAATGTGTAAAGTCCTATAGCCTTCTGACCATGCTTATATTTCTCTTCTCCAGTTCTGTTGATGTCTGATGCTTACCCAACTTCCTATTCTATAATCTGAATAAACTGCTTAGCCACAGTAATTAGGATGTCATTAACTAAAATCTAAGAATAAAAGTTAAAAAAAATTGAAAACAATCCAATAAAAACAACATGGGGATACAGAACTGCTGTGATGTCTAGTCGCAAAAAAAAAAAAAAGCAATACTAGATTTTTTTTCTTTTTTACAGAATGCTGATATGGAAAATAAAAATAACTTCATCATTCTGTGTTCCTTTGACTTATTGCACATCCATCAACCAGATGTCAGTTTGAAGTCAGCTGGCCACCATTATAACTCCCATTCCAAGAAAGATGTTTCAGCATTTTAGAAAAACTCTGGGTTTGGAGTTCTAGAATTATTCTCTTTGAAAGGAATCATATCGTAGACTTTGCTAAGTGATTTGTAATGCTTATTCTTTTCAGTCACTTTGAACACACTATCAATACCATATTTTTAAAGAGTAACTGAAAGTAAGCAATCCTTTTGAAAGTAAGAACCAAAGTTCAGAATTGGCAATACTTAATTATATATGCCAGAAACCAAGGATGAGATGTAATAGTTTTCCATATAAAAATTATGCCGTATTCCTTTTCTTAATTTTTACTTTATTTTTGCATTGCAAAGGGTGTTTCTTCTTTTAGAAATTAGAATTAATACATTTTTTATTTATATCATTTGTTTTCCTGGCTTCATGTCTTGAAGGGGGGAAAAAAACCTATGCAGGCCTACTATGTGTCAGTCACTGTGCTAAGTATTTTCAGATATAACTGTTTCATATAATCCTCAAAAAGTTCCAATGCAAATCAATAAATGTAATCATACCAATACCAATACCAATAAAAGAAAGATAAAAATTGCATGATCATTTCAATAGATGCAGTAAAAAAGCATTTGACAAAATACAAGATCCTTTTATGAAAAAAGCCTTAATGGACTGGTATAAAAGGAACATACCTCAACGTAAGAAAGGCCATATACATCATACCCACAGCTAACATACTCAATGGAAAAAAATGGAAAGTTTCCTCTGAGATCAGGAATAAGACAAGACTTTCACCACTTCTATTTGATTTAGTACAGAAGTCCAAGCTAGAGCAATTAGGCAAGACAAAGAAATAAAAGGTACCCAAATCAGGAAGGATGAAATGAAACTGTCACTATGTGCTGACAATATGATTTTACACAAAGAAAATTCCAAACAATCAATTGAAAATTGATGGAATTAATCAATGATTTCAGTAAAGTGGCAGGATACAAAAATCAACTTACAGAAATCCATTATACTAATGACAAAGCAAAAAAAAAAAAAAAGAAAGAAAGAAAGAAAGAAAGAAGGAAAGAAAGAGAGAAAACAATCCTATTCACAATGGCATCAAAACAATAAAATACTTAGGAATCAATTTAACCAAAGGAGTGAAAGATCTGTGCAATCACTATAAGACTTTGCTGAAAGAAATCAAAGAAAACAAACAAATGCAAAGACATCCCGTGTTCATGAAATGGAAGAATAAATATTGCTAAAATGGACATACTGCTAGTAGCCATCTATAGATTCAATGTAATTCTCATCAAAATACCAAAGACATTCTGTACAGAAGTAGAAGAAACAATCTGAATGTTTGTGGGGAACCACAAAAAAACCCCCAAACTTGACAATCCTGAGGAAAAAAGAACAAAGCCAGAGGTATCACATTTTCTGATTTCAAACTATACTACAAAGCCATACTAATAAAAATAGTATGGTACTGGCACAAAAACAAACAGACCAATGGAACAGTAAACGGAGAACCCAGAATGAAGTCCCATATATATGGTTAACTAATATTTGACAACGGAGCTAAGAACCAAATGGGGATAGGACAGTCTCTTCAACAAATGGTGCTGGGAAAACTGGAGAAACACATGCAGAACAATAATACTGGACCCCTATCTCATAGCACTCACAAAAATGAACTTGAAATGGATCAGAGACTTAAATAGAAGACCTGGTACCATAAGCTCCTAAAAGAAAACAGAGAAGCTCATTGATGTCAGTTTTGGCAATGATTTTTTGGACATGATGCTAAAAGAATAAACAAAAGCAAAATTCAACAAAAGGAACTACATCAAATTCAAAACCTTCAACACAGCAAAAGAAATAATTAACAAAATGAAAAAAAAAAAGAAATAATTAACAAAATGAAATGACAGCCTACAGAATGGAAGAAAAGTTTTGTAAACCATATACCAGATAAAGGGTTAATATCCAAAATATATAAAGAACACAACTTAATAACAAAAACAAACAATAGGACTTTAAAATGGGCAGAAGAAACATCTTCCCAAAGAGTATATCAAACATCTTCCCAAAGAGTACATCAAACCGTGAACAGCACATGAAAAGATGCTCAACATCACTAATTATCAAGGAGAAGCAAATCAAAACCACAATGAGATATTCATCTCATACCTGTTAGAATGGCTGTCATCAAGACGACAAGAGAAAACAAGCTCTGGCAAGGATGTGGTGAAGAGGGAACCTTTATACACTGTTGGTGGGAACGTAACTTAGTACAACCACTATGGAAAACGATATGGACATTCCTCAAAAAAATTAAAAATAGATCTACCATATGACCCAGCAATTCCATTTCTGGCTATATTGCCAAAAAAATGAAAACAAGATTTTGACAAAAGATATGTACACCCACATTTATTACAGAATTATTCACAACAGTCAAGATATGTAAACAGCCCAGATGCCTATCAATGGATAAATGGGAAAAAAATGTGGGATATACAGAATGGAATATTACTCAGCCATGAGAAAGGAGGCTATCCTGCCATTTGTGACAACATGTATAAGCCTATCATGCTAAGTGAGTTAAGTCAGACAAAGACAAGTAATATACGATATCACTGATATGTTAAATCTAAAAAAGTCAAACCTGTAAAAACAACAGAATAAAATAGTGGTTACTAGTGGTTACCAGGGATGGGGGGATTGAGGGATAGGACTGATGGTGTTTAAGTGCACAAACTTTAGACCAGTAAATGAGCCACAGAAATCTAACGCACAGTATAATGAATACAGACAATGATATTGTACTATAATGGTAGAAGGGATAAATATTACTTCAGCAGCAATAATATTGCAATATATATACCTTAAATTTACAAAATGTAACATGTCAAATTTATAAAAAAAAATAAGTTTCAAAGAGGCTTAATAAATTGTTCAAGATTACATACCTAATAAATGAGTCAAGAATTATAACAGGTCTGTCTGTTCTTCTTTTCATTATGCTATAATGACTTTTAAAAAACTGTGGAAATAACTTGTATTATACAAAGCTAATTCTACTAGTGCTTCTAAATAAATAAATAAATTTTAAGTTAAAATTTAATTATTAAGTCAAAAGGTCATAAATGAAATGCCATTGTAAAATAAGTATGAGAGTAAATAATTTGGTGTGAAATTGCCCTGTTATTAATAAATATTGTGAAGTTGATTGCTTTCTTTCAGAAATATGAAATGTTCAATATTTAAGTACATGCCATGATTTTAGTTGCCTCACCTTGAGAGACTCATCATTTAAGTCTGAGGCCAATAGCTGGATTTCAGTGCTTTATGTATTAAAGCATACATACATCTCTACACTAAAAATGCTAACACCTCTGATAAAATGCAGACTTCCACTGCTGAGTCCACAAATTTTTCCCAAAGGAGCTTTATGCCATGTCCTGATTCAACCCTGTTAAAAGTATGTTTTAAATGTACTTTCTATATACCACATTCTAATAGAGGGAGTGGACTCTACTCCCTACTAATTGGGATGCCCCTACTATGCTAAAGAATGCTGCAAATACAATTCAAAATTAATAACGCAGGCTTTGTTGGATGACAAACTGAAGCACCCTGGAGGTGTGACCTGCTTTTGGAACGATCTCTGAGAGTTCTACTCCCCCAGATCTGTGAAAATTAGGCACATAATGAAACTGTTGCATTTACTCTCCAGAGTGAACTGTAAACTGGACCAAAGCATGACCTTTTGCCAGCCTACTAATGAAGAGGCATACATTTTTCTCTTATATGATAGGTGAATTGTTAAGGTAGAAGAGATAAGGGAAGAAAATTGTATCCCTTAAAAATCATAGTCATGATCTATACCACTTCTCAGGCAACTGAATTCAGTACTAAACAAAACAACTGAATATAAACAAGTTGAGAATCACAGAAATAATAAGCCAGAATTTTCCTGGGTTGTAAATGAATAAGAAATGTATGAAATATATAAGAAATTTAAGATCTATGTAAGAAATTTCAAGAGCCATTTGTATAATAGGCACATTTTTTACTAGTAAGTCTATATCCTTCATTAATAAAGCACACTATATATAAAAACATATAGGCCTCAGAATTCGTTAAATTGTTTTGATGATGAAAAGACATTTATACTCACATTTTTATAGGCAATAAAAAATAAATATATCAAACAGAAGAAATTCATATATTTAGGAAAACGGAAATACAGTATTCTTTAAAAATTTTTCTCTTCTTTCAATTTTATATGGCAGTTTTGAAACAAGAGAAATACTTCCAACATCATAATATAAAAGGAGAATCAAAGAAAATTATATACTGAAGATCTTAGTTACAGCCATTTAACAGGTTATGATGGTGAGAATTTGTTCTCCAAACTTGGAATTCTGTTTCTAAAAAGATACTACTAGTGATTTTCTAGTCCCACTATTAATCATTATCAATATTTTACCTTCTCTCTTTTGTTGCTAGATATTTTCAAAGTAGGCATTAATTGTATTTTTATTGAAGGCAGTGGTCCTGAAACTTTAGCATGTATCAACATCACATGGGAAGCTTGTTAAAACATAGATTCCTGGCCAAAAGTGGGTTGAGATTGCGCATTTTAAAAATCTCAACATAACTTTTATTTATAAATACAGAATTTAAATTATTTTTATACCAATATGATTTTTTGTTGTTGTTGTTGGATCCAATGGGTTACTTTATAAAATGCTTTAAGCTTATAAACTATTTTGTGTTCTTTACTTATACTGAGGTCTAATTTAATTTCATTATGAATAAAGAATGTAGTATAAGTGACAATTTTTGATATGTTTCAATTTGCTTTATTAACTAGTATATGGTCAATTTTGTAAATGTTCAATCAATACTTGAAAAGTATATATTCCCTATATCTTGAGTTGAGGGTCTTATATAGGAAAACAGAAATACAGTATTCTTTTGAAATTTTTCTCTTCTTTCAATTCTGTATGGCAGTTTGGAAACAAGAGAAATACTTCCAACATCACAATATGAAAGGAGAATCAAAGAAAATTATATAGTGAAGATCTTAGCTATAATCATTTAATAGGCTATGATGGTGAGAATTTGTCCTCTAAACGTGGAATTCTGTTCACCAGGCCAAATCTGTTTGTTTTAGCTTTAATACATCTCCATCTTAGTACTAGGATTCAAAGTTTACCCTTGCTATTGTGTCAGTATTTGCTTTATATACTTTAAGATTATGCTATCAGATGCACACAAATCAGATGTAACCACCTGATGCAAATCTGATACAGATACAGTATGCTCTAAAGAAGGGTCTTAATAGTTTAATGATGTAAATATAAGAAATAACACAAATGAAAATAATCCATAAATTTAAAATATATTTTTACCAAAAAGACTAAGGCATTCCAGTGGAGGGCATGCTGGATTAGTATTCAAGACGCTACCTTCTAAAGCAATTAAACAACTGTGCTATTAAGTAAATTTGAAGATGTGCTTGAGGAATCCCAGTTGTAAAATGCAGATAATATCAATTTTTCTCTTCTTTTTAGGACAAGATATGAAAGGACTGCCACATGGCCAAGATATGAGAAAAAAAATTTTTTTTATTTTGTCAAAATAAGATCTTCAAAAATTTTTAATGGACTTTATCTCTCCAGCTCATCTCTTTAACCCTAGCATTCAAAATACTGCTGTATAGTAGAAGCTCAATACATATGTGACTTGATGAATATTGCCAAGAATTTAAGGGATAAAAATATACCTTATAACCCAGATTTAGAGAAGCATTGAAATTGAGAGATTTCTAGAAAACAGCCTAATGATTAAAACTTAAGTCTTGAATAATTTTGTTTGGTTTAGTGAGGTACTCCTGGACCAGGTCCTTCTCCTTATCTAAAAATCCTCTGGGGACTGGTAGCTAGGCAAACACATTCTGACTACTTTTCTCAGGGGATTTGATGTGGAACAATATTACTTTTGCAATGGAAGCTCAGTGGAAGCCACCATCTTCCCAAGAAAAGTGCTCTCTAAAAACGGTCAGGAAACCTCATTATCCTTAGCATCACCTACAAGATCCTTCACCAAATGGTCCCAACCCATATTTCCCAGTGAACCACCATTCCATCCCATATCCTTTATTTTCCAAACACAAAGAGCTGAGTTCAATTTAGTAAATATACCACACTCTTTCACAAATCTGTGTTTTTGCACCCTAGGTTTGGAAAGCTTTCCTTACTTTTTAAATATTATCTTTTATGAGAATCCTTTCCTAACTCTAGACAGTTAGTTGCTCTTGTAGAAACTATATTTTGGCACAAACCGTATTATAAGCATATGTTTAATATATGTGTTTCTTACTCACCTTTGCATTCTCAAAACTCTGTTCAGTGCCAATGAACGTTTAGTAAATTAAGCCTTTATCAAACTGTTCTAAATTTTTCAAAAAGAAAAGAAAATGCTGGTAAGAAAATGAGCTATAGTAGCTGAAAACATTTGTAGCTTCAAAATAGCAAAGTAGCACTTAGTTATACTGATGTCTGGTAACATAACACACTACCCTGGGAATCTGATATAATAATATAGAGTTACAGATCTCCATCCAAAAGCTTTTGGGTATTAAAATAAAGAACTGGAAGACATTTATTAGAATATGGTATCTTCTACAGCACTATCCATTAATGGAATGGCTATAATCAGGACATAATGAATTACTGAAAAGTATTAGAGCAGAGGAATTAAAGGAATAGATTCTGAAGCCAGACCCTGTGGGTTTGAATCCTGTCTCTACCCAATCAACTAGCTATGAGACTACGGCAAGCATATTCTCTGTGTCTCAGTTAATTCATCTAAAATAGTATTGATGGGAAGACTGGGTGGCTTAGTCAGTTAAGTGTCCGACTCTGGATTTCAGCTCAGGTCATGATCTCACAGTTTGAGCCCCTTGTCGGGCTGTGCGCTGACAATGTGGAGCCTGTTTGGGAATCTCTCTCTTCCCCTCTCTGCCTTTCCCTTGTGTATGTGCACGTGATCTCTCTCTTTCAAAATAAATAAACACTTAAAGAAAATAAAAATAGTATTGATAATAGTACCACCAGCATACGCCTGAGGGTTGATGTAAGGATTAAATGTGTTAACATATGCCAAATACTCAGAACAGTACATACCTCATGGTGGGTATCATATAAGGGTTAGCTGTCACATTTGTGTAAAATATACAATGCTATCCCTATACTCTTACAGACAGCAGTAT
Organism: Prionailurus bengalensis; assembly: GCF_016509475.1. Classification (NCBI taxonomy): domain Eukaryota; kingdom Metazoa; phylum Chordata; class Mammalia; order Carnivora; family Felidae; genus Prionailurus; species Prionailurus bengalensis. Next base: position 107,242,554 of record NC_057350.1, read on the forward strand.
TTAACTATAGTAATCTTTAATATAGAAGTACATGTATTCATGGGGCGCCTGGGTGGCGCAGTCGGTTAAGCGTCCGACTTCAGCCAGGTCACGATCTCGCGGTCCGTGAGTTCGAGCCCCGCGTCGGGCTCTGGGCTGATGGCTCAGAGCCTGGAGCCTGTTTCCGATTCTGTGTCTCCCTCTCTCTCTGCCCCTCCCCCGTTCATGCTCTGTCTCTCTCTGTCTCAAAAATAAATAAATGTTAAAAAAAAAAAATTAAAAAAAAAAGAAGTACATGTATTCATACTATTTATGATATCATTTATACATTTTTAACCTATTTCCAAGTTTTTAGTAGTGAATCCTTTCCTTGCTGCAAAATTTGGAGAAATATGCACTAAAGTATATGTAATATGGTTTCTTTGAGATTTCTGAAAAATTGTATAGAATATAATACAGGACTACTTTAAACTGAAAAAGAGAATTGTTTACATATACCTTTTTTATTGGATATGCTCTACTCTATCTCAACTACAAATTTAGCTCTATATTTCATACTTGTTCTAACTACATTTATAGTATTCTAAAATACAAACTATTTAACTGTCTTGTAACTTCCTCCATGATACCTCAGTCTACTACCCTAGTCAACATTTATTTCTCCTCTTAGGTCTGAGAGGACTATATTTATATTTCTCTAGTATAGTTAATTGGATATGTGTCTTTCTTTTGAACAAGACTGCCAACCACTTGAGGTCAGTATCTTACTGATATTAGTACAGTAGAGTATCAGACATGGTTCATTAACTCCTAAATAACTGTTTATTGAACTAAGCTGAAAATTAACATACAAAATAATTACTCTGAGGAATAGCAATATGTTAAATATTTAATTTTATTCTGTTACTTAAATATTTTAGGAACATCTATGACAATAGAGGCTACTCTGAGATTTATCAGTGTCTCAGAAAATTACATTAATTAGCACATTCCATTCCAGTCATATGAATATTATATTCCAAATATAAAATCTGTCATAACTCCTCAAAACTTCTAATTTCAAGACTATATTAATTTAATGTATGCTTATATCTTCACACATATGTAAACATGCCTATCCACAAGTTTTTAAACAGTATCAAAAAATGCATGTAAGGTATAATTCAATATTTAGGTTTATATACCTTAAAATTTCCCTGTTAACACATATTTAAAAGCAACCAATATGAATTTTGAATTTTCAGAATAATCACATACCAAATCAAATAAAATTCATTTTATAGTTATAGCCACCACAAATCCTATACTTCTTCATACACAATAAATTTAGATATGCTATGAAAAATTGTCTCCCATTTGGATGAATTATTTTCCTTGATATTTTTTTTTACACTAGGTACTTACTATTATATCAACACAAAGCAATGATACTGACAATAGTATTCTTATTTTACCTTGTGCCACCGTTTTGAAAGCATGACCTTGGAATTTAATAATATTAAAAATTAACACCATTAGGTAAGGCAGCTGACTGCTTATGCAGTATTAAGAGAGAAAACAACAACATAAAAAAACATATAAGACTTTTCATTTCAAACACTTGAACACAAATTTAAAAACTAGATACTATAACATGGTGTTATTTCTTCCTACAAATCAGTACAGCCAGCACTTTTACATATAAAAATATCATTTTCATCTCAAATGCATGTAAAGCACAAATTATTTTGCAAATATTTTTGATTTACGATAAAATATAACCTCATTAAAGAAAAACATCAGTATATTTTTCACAAAGGGCTAAATTAATCTGAGACATTTAAAGTGTTTTATACAAAATCTTGAGCCTGATTTCATACCACTTTATTTTCGGCATTTTGAATTTTTCTCTAGAACATATTATCACCTTATAAAATCCTAGATTTACAACTGGAAAAGCATAATTGTTAAAACTTTACACATTTATTGTATTTTGTTCAAGGCAATACCTTTAGAGATTGAGTACTATTTATATTTTTACTAGTAATATTTCAGTCTTGAAAATGTTGTAAGCCGAAATACGATGAATAAATCAACCTTTGTAGACATATAGTTTTCGATTCTTCTCCTTTGTGAATTTCTTATGGGCATAATCTAAGCATAGCAAATGGGAGGTGAGTGTACAGCCTACCCCAAATAAAATACAGTGTGGTAAATATACGGCCCCTGAATTTCACTAGGTGGCGCAACAAGAATAATTTATCTTTC